>NC_090266.1:249092884-249237884 GCF_040414725.1 Anabrus simplex
CAAACTGTCTTACGACTGCATGGTACTGCTTGTGCTATTGCTTGGGGGACCATGTGAGCCTCCCACATGCCAATACGTCCTCGATTCACCTGTGATAGGATATGAGCCATCTTATTACAATATTACAGTATAACAACGGAATACACACACTGTGCATTCAGCACTACCTGTTCACTCCCTTCCCCTCCTTTTCAGTACTGGAGTGGCCTTCAACACTATCCCTTTACTCTCTCCCCTCCTTTTCAGTACTGGAGCGGGGCAGTGTTGATTGTTTATGTCGGGACACCATTAATGTGCGTGCGTGTACAGTTTAACTTCTGGTCTCTAAGCTATGCACTAAAAGCAAATTTAACCTTCTGATGACCGCGTATAGAAAATTGCGTTGAATATCACGTATTCTGACACCTCAAAAATTATAATACCAATATAAATGGTCCGTTATTGGATATTATACATTTTCCAGCTAACTCATTCCTGGTTGTCAGCATTTCGCCCCAGTGTGCTAAGTTAGGCTCATCAGTTGGTAAATAGCACACCCACCAAGATGCATGGCTAGTGCATACCGTGGAGGCTACTACCTAAACTACTCAATGTTTTCATTCCTCCCCTGAAGGGGGAGACGGGCCTTTTAGACGGTGACGCCGTCTCTCAGGCCGGGAGATTTGTTACGGTGACGGAGATGTGCGGAGAAGATGAGGGGGTGGGCGGCCGTGGCTTATACTACGAACTGTCCCGGCGTTCGCCTTAGTGCAGAAGAATGGAAAACCACGGAAAACCATTCTCAGGACAGCCGACGGGTGGGGCCAGGCGTGAAGTCCGGCACTGTGCCTCATGCCCGTCTCCCGAATGTAGAGGCGTAGAGCTACTGTAGAGCCGTGGCCAACTTTCCTCTGCTCGGTTGGCCGGTCAGAGTACAGAGCTGTTGGACCACGGGCAAGCCGTGGCCTCTTAAGGGACGAAACCTAAGGGCCGAAACCCACGCTGCACCCAACGACCCCGTGGAAGTGTGTGTGTGTGTGTGTGTGTGTGTGTGTGTGTGTGTGTGGGTGTGTGTGTGTGTGCGCACGAAAATTTTCATTCCCCACCCGGAAGGGGTGGGGCGGGCCACCTGAAGTGTTACGCCCTCCGTCTGGCCAAGAGCTTGGGCGGGGTGGAGGAGATGCGTGGAAAGTGGGAGGTGGAAAAAGGTGATGTGCAAAAATAGGGGGGTAGAGGCCTCTTGGCTAAGTGGGGTGTAGTGATACATATGCCTTTATTAGTAGATTATGAATTAAGTACAATTCAAGTGAATCGTACAGCTATACAGTGAAACTAGATTTAAAGATTTGTGCTAGGGAAAAAGTGGAGAGCGAAGAGGTGATAAAAGGAGGAGAAGTGCGCAAGTGACGTAAGGAGAAGGCGAAGATTGTCGGAGGGCAGCAGATGTGGGGGAAAGGAACTGGATGGATGTGGGGGTAAAATTGTGATTGGAAGTAGAAGATTGGGGAGGAGGGGTAGGCCGGGGACGTCAACGAGGCGAGGGTGGTCGATTCAAGGATTGGGGAGGAGAGCGGAAATGTTCAACGCGGTGGTGACGGCCGTAGAGGTATAAGCCATGATGGACGAGGCGGTGAACGTCTTCGGGTGTCGGTAGATGGAGCAGCAGCAGGTATGTAGGTCCGTCGGCGTTGAAGATTCGGGAGGCGCGTTGTACCGGGAGTCCCGATTGGCGAAGGGTATGGGCGATGAGGTCAGAAGGGAGACCAGGGTCTACCCCACAAACGACGCAGCTAGAAGTTGGCCGTTGTTCTGTCGGTGGTGATGGCGATGATAGGCGACGTGCTGTAGTTTCCTTGGCCGGCGGCTGGAGCTGAGCGGGATTTTGAGCAGGGGGAAGAGAAGCGGGGAGAGGAAACGTCATAAGAGGAAAAGGATGGTACATTACGGAAGTTGTGAGAGGAAAGTTAGGGGAGGTGTGGGCAGAAGTGGTGGTGGTGGTAGTAGTAGTAATGGTAATGACTGGGGAGGTGTAGTGAGGTGGCGAAGGGAGAGTTGGTGAGCGGTATGAAGGGGGTGTTGTTGCTGGAAACGAAGTTTCTGATGCAGGCGTTTCTTGGTCGCTGTCGGGGAGCTGTGCCATGATGTTTGAGGGCTTAGCTACCACACGATGAAGACGATTGTTGATCAGTGCTCCATGATGAATGTTGTGGTCCCGGTCGGCTGAAGAGGCCAAATAGAGCAGTATTACGTCTGAAGGTCCTGGGCCAGCCAGGAGTCGGGAAGCGCAGTGGACTCCAGATGGTCGAAGGGCAGTGAGAATATCCTCTTCCGGAATGTCGAGGTGGACATCACAAACGAGCCAAGTGTAGGTAGAGAGAAGGCCGACCTCCATCTCGGTGCCAGCTTATGTGCTTTATTTTGGTCAGCGGGGTGCGAAATTATAGGTGAGGCGTCACCCGGCCGACGAAAAAGAGAATTGTGAGAGCCCCCCCCCCCCCCCGTGGAGGCCACTGCGTAGGCTACTTGGAGCCACCGGCAGTGCAAATGCACTATGAGAGACTTTCTCTCATTACCAAAAATTGATGCCTGCCTGGCCATCAGATGGGATAGATGTCGATTCCCATAGGGAACCTGAAATATTTGTCCCGAATGAGTAAAGTTATAATACCAATATAAATGGTCCATTATTGGACATTATTTATACGGTATATATGCTGGCTGTGCTATTTACCAACTTATGAGCCCAACATAGTACACTGGGGCGAAACGCTGGCAACCAGGACTGAGTTAGCTGGAAAATTTATAATTTCCAATAAGGGACCATTTATATTGGTATTATAAAGTTACTCATTCGGGACAAATATTTCAGGTTCCCTATGGGAATCAGCATCTATATCACCTCAAAAATTAATCACAAAATGTAGATACCTTCTTATACCAAGCATAATGTATGTAATTTAAAAGTGCGTAACATACACAATTAAAGGCTCTAAACTTTGGCAAATATATTTAAATCCTTCCGAATTCTTCTAATAGGTAGGCCAAAATATTTTTTTACAATTTCCTTTACGTTGCACCGACACAGACAGGTCTTTTGGCGACGATTAGATAGGGTAGGGCTAGGAGAGGGAAGGTAGCGGCCATTGCCTTAATTGAGGTATAGCCCCAGCATCATCCTGGTGTGAAAATGGAAACGGAAAACCATATTCAGGGCTGCCGATAGTTGGGTTCGAAGCCATATCTCCGGAATGCAAGCTCACAGCTGCGCGGCGCTTACCGCACGGCCATTTGCTCGGTAGTCATAAATAGAGTTAGGTTTCCAATTTCACTGTTCACCACTGAAAGGGTGTCACATTTCAAGTACCTAGGATGATGGCTAAATCAAGAATTGGATCTGGACGCACAAATCACAACCGAAATCGGCAATGCAAGAGGTATGAAAACGTCTTGTATGCTACCGTGATTACCCTTTGGAAAATTGCTGGAGTGTCGGGAGGTGCTGCTTTTACCGTGTCGAAGACTGGGCTCTAAGGGCTTCTTCGATGAACCGACTTATGAAGAACAACAAATCATTAATTTTGCAGGAGAGTGAAAACATATTTTCGGGTTTTATTTCATGGTATAAACTCCATAAACCAATTGTGTATGTAAGTGTACAATTAAGTTTATATTTAAAAACAATATGTTATTGTTATTACTCATAGTTTAAAAAATAATGTATGCATAACAAGTGATACAATGGAAAGTAATCTCCGAGTATGTCTTACGTTTGCATATAACAAAAGAGAAATCCAGTACATGTATTTGGAACAAAAATGAGAGCAAATAACAGTAGTGTAATAATTAAAATTAAAAAATATATTCGTGCTCGATTCGCCCGGAAGGACGTGGGTCCGAATCCCCGTCAGGAAGACGTAAAATTTAAGAAACGAGATTTCCACTTTCGGAGGTGCACATGGCCCTGAGGTTCACTCAGCCTACACCAAAAATGAGTATCAGGTTCATTCCTGGGGGCAAAGGTGGCCGAGCGTAGAGCTAACCACTCTACCCCATCAAGTGCCGAGGTTACGAATAGTGGAAGCCTTTACCTTCCACCACTCCAAGAGCCTTCATGGCCTGTACAGAGATGACTTTGCTTTGCTTTTTCTTAATAATAAAAATGACAACAATAAAAATGTCAAGAAAATATTTCAAAATATGAATGCGATTTCGTCTATGACCTTTAGTTAAATGATCTATTACACTTGGTGAGGAAGCAATGCCCAACTACTTTATTGATGTTCCATCCTTACAACAAGAAGGACAAAGTTTTGCTGGCTGCAAACCTGTCTGAAGTTCAAATGCAAGACATAACATGACACCACGGCATAGAGGCGTGATGCTACACCCCATTTCCACTGCAAACTCACTTTTCAAAAATTTGTTGGTTACACCCTTATTCCGGGGAGGACTTTAAATGTAAATGTATCAGACTTAGTCGAAGTCTTCATGGATAGACCACGTCACCAAGGAGGTACACCGTCCTGGTAGGAAATCTTGAAATGTCTTAATCCTCACAAAACGCAAGGTAGTAATTATTCAGAAATGACAAATAGGTCCTGATAAAACTGATCATGTAAGGCAAAGAAGAAGGGACACACGGATTGGTGGAGGGGATAATTCTGTGCGGAGAACTGCCGACAGTTTTTCGACATCCATTAGGTGGCAACTCTGACACAGGATGCCTAAATAGGATGATCTACACCAACATTCTGTGAGGAGTGAATATGACAAATAAAATGAAATAATATTACTTTAGACCTGAAGTGAATTAATCAAATCATTGCTGGAATGTTTTAAACAATTAAATTCAGGAAAACGCATTAATGGTAAAATCAAAATTGAGTACTGTGTTGGACTAGCTTGCCTGTCTCTTCCTAGAGACCCAGAGTTCAATTCTCGTCATTCGAGGGATTTGAATTCTGGATTTAGTACTGCAAGCTGAGAAAGTCGCCACGCTGTCCACATTATATTCTAATAACTGCCGACCATCTGGATGGGCAGCAGTCATATTATCACCGGAAAGAGATGTGTGACAAGTAAGAGCCATAGATACACTCAAATTACAAAATAAAAATGCGAATAATTTGAATAAGGAATGAGAATTACCAATGCAAGTAAAAATTATATGTCTGAAATACTGCATATATATATACATACATACATTAACAACACGAAGAAGAAGAATGATTGTACAAATAAGTTCACAAATAGCATTGCATATGTTGAAGATGAGAAGAAGAGAGTCAGTGCGTTCATGTACCTGTGCATTATTGCTCCTTGAATGTTCCAATCTGAACTGAAAATTAACATGAAAGATATAAGACAATTTACAAGCTCCACTTATGAAATATACTTAATAAAGTACCTCCATGGCAATCTCCTTCCAAATGACAAGTTCAGCTGCTCCTAAACAAGTGAAGTATGTGAGGATACAGAAGAGTGGTCCTGACAAGTTAACTATAGTACCTACCATCAGCTATGCAGCTTCAGAGAAGAAGGATGATGATCCAATTTTACAGTGACTCCATATACGGAACTTAAGAAGCTAGAAGTCATTCCAATACACGGTGCATATAAACAATAATCTAGAGATTACACAATAAAGATAAAGTTGTATCATTTGTTGAAGAATTAAAAGGCATATTAAACAGATAGCACTGGAAATCGCAAAGTAATTATGTTATCATTTGCAATAACCGTTGGTGACTCACTTGTCTGGAATGAAGCGGTTGTGCAACAATATCTTGCATTATAAACAGAAAATTGATAGGATAAGAAGCATTAGGTAAATAATAACGATCAGTTTGACCCAAAGGCCACGCCCTTGCAGTTCAGAAATCAGCTCCAGTGACTGCTGGTTAATGGAAAAGGAAACTGGCAGCATAACAATAATCAGAAAATCACCCCGATTACTTTAGACGTTGGTGTGCTGTACAGAGGCGCACGTTCAGAAGATCTCACCTCAGAGCAAGGGACATACACGAAAAACGCATGAAATCATTCTTAATGAAAATAAGAGCTGAATTATATCCTTTGCTTGGGTATAACTGAAGTATCTCCACGTTGATCACAGATGTTCCACCTTCACAATAAAACAAAAGCAAAATTATAGTACAAAAATTCACCTACATATGACCGACAAAGACAGACTTGAGTGGTAAGAAATTACGAGGATTAGTAGAAACGATAAAGGCTTCGTGGCTCAGACTGCAGCGCCTCGGCCTCTCACCGCTGGATATCGTGGTTCACATCCCGGTCACTCCATGTGAGGTGTGCTGGACAAAGCGGAGGCGGGACAGGTTTCTCTCCGGGTACTCCGGTTTTTCCTGTCATCTTTCATTCCAGGAACACTCTCCATTCTGATTTCATAGCATCTATCAGTGATTAATTAATCACTTTGGGAGTGGAGACCCCATCGTACTAATAGCCTATATCTGATTCATTCATCACATCCCTGACACGGTCAAAGACTGGAAAACAAGTTGTGTGTTTTCATTTTCAGTAGAAACAATAACAGTTCAACAAAATAATTTTTCACTTGTCTAGGATGGCAGAACCAATTTCTAGTATTTTGGCGGTGCTGAATTTGGAAATTATTTTAATTTCGTCTAATTGTCTCTTGCTTTTGTGATAGAGGATTCCAAATTTATGATGTTAGCTAAACTCATGGTATTTTATCAGCCTTATTCCATCATTGTTTTGCACATGTTTATAATCAAATGTTAGTAAAAAATGTCCCTTTCCCATTAACGTTGTGAAAGTAATTCCCCCAACCCCCCTCCCAATATAAGGTAGGTCTGTGAAGCAATTTGTTAGAGTGATGAACTAAGATAGCGATTGTTTCAAATACACTGATCGGCGAGAACATTATGACCACCTAACTAATAGCCGGTATGTCCATCTTTGGCATGGATAACAGCGGCGACCCGTCTTGGCATGGAAGCAATAGGGCTTTGGTAAGTCGCTGGAGGGAGTTGGTACCACATCTGCACACACAATTCACCTAATTCCCCCAAATTCCTTGGGGGGGGGGGGGTGGCGATGAGCTCTGACGCCAAGTTTAATCATATCACAGATGTGTGCCATCGTGTCAAGATCTGGTGAACTGGAGGGCCAGCACATCAATTGAAACTCGCCACTGTGTTCCTCGAACCACTCCATCACACTCCTGGCCTTGTGACACGGCGCATTATCTTGCTGAAAAATTCCAATGCCGTTGGGAAATATGATTGTCATGAAGGGATGTACGTGGTCTGCAACCAGTATACGATTCTTCTCGGCCGTCATTATGCCTTGCACGAGCTCCACTGGGCCCATGGATTCCCACTTGAATGTTCCCCATAGCATAATATGGCCACCACCGGCTTGTCTCCGTCCCGCAGTACAGGTGTCAAGGAGCTGTTCCCATGGAAGACGACGAACTCGCACTTTCCCATCGGCATGATGAAGAAAGCATCGGGATTCATCAGACCATGAAACGCTCTGCCACTGCGGCAACGTCCAGCGACGATGGTCACGTGCCCATTTCAGTCGTACCTGCCGATGTCGTGGTGTTAACATTGGCACATGCATGGGTCGTCGGCTACGGAGGTTCATTCTTAGGAGTGCTTGTTGCACTGTGTGTTCAGGCACACTTGCATTCTACTCAGCATTAATGTCTGATGTTAGTTCCGCCACAGTTGGCCGCCTGTCCTGTTTTATCAGTCTATCCAGCCTAAGACGTCCGACATCCGTAATGAGAGGTGGCCGCCCAACCCCTCGACGTTTGATCGTGGTTTCACCATGGTTTCGCGACTTGTCGAAGACACTCATCTCAGACCTCCTCGAACACCCGACAAGTCGTGCAGTTCCCGCAATACTCGTGCCGATCCTCCGGGCCATCACAATCTGCCCTCGGTCAAACTCAGATAGATAGCGCGTCTCTCCCATTCTACACCCTCACTGAAGTTACATACAGCGTGCGCGTGTCAGACTAGCAGTCATTCTTCGTCATGTGATTCTGCTATCGCCTGGATGCGTTTATATCAAGAGTAGTTAGGCGGGCGTAATGTTCTGGATGATCACTGTATATCTCTAAACTAGCTGAAGTTTCTGTAGTTGATAAGATAATTTATTAGCATGTGCATGATTATATTTTTCGTCCACCCCTCATGTTGTTCCCCAAATTGTGATCCGCGTAAATGGGAATGCCTCTCCCTGTCAGAGGTATGTCGTGAGGTACTCACTTCCTTGCTCTCTGTGGCATTCTGCAGGTCCATATTGATTTGCATTATTGCTGAGTCTTAAGGAAAATAATGGATACGAAGCACATTGTCACATTCGCGCTTTCGGCACAGCAGCAATGGTATGTTATGACAGCTGGTAGGTAAAACATTATAAGGTATAAAAGAAAGCCAAGTATCGGGTTGCGATATTGTAGGAATCCACATCTAGTTTTCTTTTGACTGTGATATTAGGACATCCAATGTAAAGGGAGTCCTCCTTCCTCCTTTCATTACCTTCCTTCAAGACATTTTCTCATTTCGATAGTCATTTTTACATTTTTGCTTACCGATATGCGCTGATGAGGGCACGCTGTTTCACCTTAAGACAATCATGAGATAAGCACCACAATTGCCAGTTAACACGACTGAACAATATTTCGATGTTAGCGATGCTCGGCGTTGAAAAGGAGTAAGCAACAAAAGTCTAAATTATGAATATATAATACATCATAGCTGCCGTGCCAAAACACCGAATGTGACAACGCTCTTCCTATCCATCATTTCCCTTAAGACTGTTCACGCATCCCAGCAACATATTGATATACAGTGTATGCATGTGTGTAAAGGAAAATGAACCGTAAATAAAACATATTTTAGGAGTGAGTAAAATGTCATGAAAACATGCATTTCTACGGTACTGTAAAGTAAAGTTCATTTTCCTTTATATAAATGCATAGGAAAATGAACTCAGTGAAAATTGTCTTATAGACTGCATATCAATAGGTGGCTAGGAGGCATGACCAGTCTTAAGGGAAATAATAGATAGGAAGAACATTGTCACATTCAAGCTTTCGGCGCAGCAGCAATGGTATGTTATGATAGCTGGTACGGTAAACATTATAAAGCATAAATTGTAGGGAAATTGTATTCGCTACATATTTTGTTATGCAGTATTCATCGATAGGACCACTAATAACAACAATTTTTGGAAATTAATTTTTTAGGCCTTGCCCTAAACTACCATTTCATGCAGCGTGAATAAAATTATTTTTAGCCTAGACAGTATTGCTGCATTTCCCGACTTCATATGCCAATTTTCATTAAATACTGCTCGGACATTTTCTAGTGACTCGGCGTTGATATGGACTATGCATCAAACATTATAGTTCGTGAATATCTCTTTTATCATATCCGGTACGATAAAATTGTTTAAACCCTAAAAGATCGTAAATTGTATTCTCAATAACTTTTGTTGTGGGGTGTTTGTCGATAGGATCAACAATAACATGCATATTTGAAAATTTAATTTTAGGTCATCCCCTGGACTACCATTACACCCAGCCTGAATACAATTATTTATAATCTAGATTGTAGTACCTTGTTTTTCGACGTTGCATACCCATTTTCATTGAATTCTATTCATTCATTCTCTAGTAATACCGTGTATACAGAGATGACGGAGAATTAAGAATTGCATTTCCTTCTTACTGTGGACGCGTCAGATACAAAAATACCATTCATTCATTCATTCATTCATTATTTATTAATTTATTTACCATAAACCTTTACAGTATCTATGGAAGGCCAGGGGAAAAGGACAAGCCCCCTACACGTAGTGCCCCCTGACCTTTAAAATAATTACCTAAATCCTAAAGTAAAACAGTCATATACATTATTTACAGGTAAAGTAACAAAGTATAGCCTAATATATACATATTTCTCATTTATACAACCTTTCACTCCCTCGTTCAGTCTTCCACATATTCGCATGCATTTTCTCACCGTATGTGCTTCCTAACATAACATTTAACTATATTTACATTTCTACCCTAACATAACATTTAACTATATTTACACTTCTACATTTAATAATGTTCTTTTTAATTCTTAGCAATGTGAAAACAAAACTATTATACATAGAGAATTTTTTAATCTATTTGAGTATGAAAATATTAAAAGCAGGAATCCTTGATGGTCCTCAAATTCATAAAAACATTACGATTCAATTTCACAAACTGTATGACCGATATTGAAGCATCTTTCTAATGGTTTTTAAAAATATCTCTGGTTACCATAAAACACAACATTACTATTAATGTTTACGAAACATGTCCTCTGAATTTGAAAATGTAGTTGCTAACATAATCATATAGGTAATCTACCTCCATAACCAGCGGCATAGATTTCCAGACAGTCTTGGTTATTTGATTCAGGAACAAGGGGACATGTTCTATTAAGATATAAAGGTGGTGGGAAGGTTTCAAGGCAGATAGGACACACATATTATGGCATGAGACTGCAGAACGTGATAGTCCTGATGTCCCGTACAGAAGAAAATTATACAAACGACAATCAGAAGAAAATCATACAAACGACAATCTTAAGAAATACCTCTTATAATTTCAGTAAATATACTGAATACATTAGCATAGGAAAATCACTTATTTTTGTATAAGTATCGTTTATTGTTGCATAGGTTTATAATATATTTCATTTAATTTATGAATCTCTTGCGCGCCATTCATTTGTTCTAATCCAAGGTTTTCACTAAGGCATGAATAATATTTCCAAAATTAGGGCCAAATTTTGGAAAACTAATATCATGTTCGCTATGTGTACGACAGATATGCTCTGAAATGACTTCAGTATGATTGACAAGAAAATGTGTGTTGACAGGTGCATTACCAGAATCCAGTGAATAATGGCGGGTGGAGGTACATTCGACGAACATAGCAGAACGCCAAATGTTTTAATCCTTAAAGATCCCTCATTTTGACCTGTCCCCAGAAGGTGTACGTTACAGCGGAAAGATCTGGTGAACAGTCCTAAATGGTTCAGTTCAATACAAAAAAGATTTTTAGCGACTAATCTGAATGTAAACATGATATTTCAGGTTTTCCACGCTCACTCAGAGAAGATGCTAGGGTCAGCATGATATTCCTAGATCATCGGTAAATATTGAAATCTGACACGTAGTACAACAATAATGCGCGGGGGATGCATATTAGAGATAATGGGTTCCAACACCACGGTTGGTAGACCTGAAGATGGTCTTGCCTGATTTCCGAATTTCACAACCGGGTGAGTTGGCCGTGCTGTTAAGGGCGCGCATCTCTGAGCTTGCATCCGGGAGATAGTGGGTTCGAACCCCACTGTCGGCAGCCCTGAAGATGGTATTCCGTGGTTTCCCATTTTCACACCAGGAAAATGCTTGGGCGGAACCTTGATTAAGGCTACAGCCCCCTCCTTCCCAATCCTTGGCCTTTCTTATCCCATCGTGTCGGTGTAACGCAAAGCAAACTGTAAAAAAAAAACATTCAAATAAAAATATTCCTGACACCAAACCTATGCGGTGGTAGGAAACAATATGAAGTGAGAATACGAACGTTAGGGGTTTGGTCATAGTGATACATTATTTTTAAAAAAATCGATATCCCGCACCATTGTCAGTCACATCGCTTCGTGGGCGAATTCAAACGTACTCTGCCAGCTGATAATGGCTAAATCTGCACGTGGCTTAAGGCCGGCTTAAGAGGACTAATTTCGCTAGGGCAGGGACTTCAGCTGGGACCTCGTGGCTGTCAGGATTGTGCCATAGCAATTACCATTCTGCGAAACCGGGTGAAATCCAGAGTTTGTTAAGTTTTGTTGTTGAATTTTCGGCATTGATCTTAAACCGGTCTTAAACTACGTGCAGACATAGCAATACCGCCTCGCAAAGCCCATTTGAATTCACCCGCGAAGCGATCCAATTTATCAGCTAATAACATGACAACGGCGTGAGATACCGAATTATTTCTTTCACATTAATTGTCACTATGATGTTTCATCATGTAACGTTCATGTGCACGGCCGTTCACGTTGTTATCGACCACCCTCTATACTGTATGTAATAAGATAAACACAAACATCCAGTCCCCGAGCCACAGGACTTAACCGCATGTGGGTAAAATTCCCAATCGGGCCAGGAATCGAACCCGTGACCCGAAATTGGCTGAAACCGAAAGCCACGGCCCTGATCATTCAACTAATAAGCTAGATTCCGATCAAAGGTTGTGCATTAACGTTCACTCACTCAGAAACATGATAACTGCTGGCATAGTCACCCAAGCCCGTAAACCATGAGCAGGAAGCCCATCAACAAAAATGAATGATTTAGAGCTCATTTAATGGTGTTATATCCTTCACTGAAAAGAGATTTCTCCTACTATTTACTATAGAAACATTCAACAATTTACCTACGTTTTGTAAAACCAACTAAAACTCAAACAGAGGGTGTACCAGAACTACAGTATACCGGCAAACAAAATCAGGGATGCTCTTTGTATTATGCTTCTTTCTTTCTTTCTTAATCTGCTCACCCTCCAGGGTTGGTTTTCCCTCGGACTCAACTAGGGATCCCACGTCTACCGCCTCAAGGGCAGTGTCCTGGAGCTTCAGACTTTGGGTCGGGGATACAACTGGGGAGAATGACCAGTACCTCGCCCAGGCGGCCTCACCTGCTATGCTAAACAGGGGCCTTGTGGAGGGATGGGGAGATTGGATGGAACAGGCAAGGAAGAGGGAAGGAAGCGGCCGTGGCCTTAAGTCAGGTACCTTCCTGGCAGTTGGCTGGAGGAGAAGTGGGAAACCACGGAAAACCACTTCCAGGATGGCTGAAGTGGGAATCGAACCCACCTCTACTCAGTTGACCTCCAGAGGCTGAGTGGACCCCGTTAGAGCCCTCGTACCACTTTTCAAATTTCGTGGCAGAGCCGGAAATCTAACCCAGGCCTCCGGGGGTGACAGCTCATCACACTAACCACTACACCACAGAGGCGGACTGTATTGTGTTAAGAACGAAAATTAGGTTACATATTTACTTTCGGGAGCGCGATTCATATCGACGAACTCGCCGCAATTGTTTTGCCAGAGTACAAGCCACTGCTTCCTTAATTTGAATCGCCCGCCCAGAAGTGAAAGAGTAACCTCATTTCGTCGAAAAGAAATAATTTCTCCGCCAATCCGACTGCACCATCGTTCCTAACACAAAGAGCATCTTTGATTTTTTGTCGCTATAAATCCGATACACACGGTTTAAGAACTGCGTGGTTCTTATGACACTCGAAAGCGGGCGAGTTGGCCGTGCGGTTAGGGGCGCGCAAGTGTGAGCTTGCATTCGGGAGATAGTGGGTTCGAACCCCACTGTCGGCAGCCCTAAAGATAGTTTTCCGTGGTTTCCTATTTTCACACCGAGCAAATGCTGGGGCTGTACCTTAATTAAGGCCACGCCCGCTTCCTTCCCTCTCCTAGCCCTTTCCTATCCCATCGCCGCTCTAAGACCTCTCTTTGTCGGTGCGACGTAAAGCATCTAGCACAAAAATATGCCGAAAGGGTTGAAAAGAGAAGCAAAGAATATTTACTTGTTTAACCAACTGTGAAGAAGAGTTAATCAGGCGCTCAATCACAGTATCGAAATTTGTCGGGTTAAATAAGGATGCAATTTATTGCCGTCAATTGGTACTTAAACGCTGAAGCTTTACTGATTTACTTAAAAAACTCATATCAGCCAAAATGTCCGACACTCCAGTGTGTCTCACGTTCGTTCGCAATTAAAAGGTGGCGTTAAATGCTTATCATTATGATCATTATGTCATTCACATAAAGATAGTAGATATTTTGCTCTGTATGTCCAGGGAATGGTCAGCGTAGTGACCTTCGGTTCAGAGGTCCTCGGATTCAGTCCCCGCGTGGTTTAGGGATTTTAACCGTGTCTGGTTAATTCCTCTAGCGCGGAGACTGGGTGTTTGTGTTCGTATTAATACCTGTCTTCATTTCCATGCAACATATTAACAAACAATACAGAAACACGCAACAGAGAATACATTCTTCCACATAGGGTTGGCGTCAGGAAAGGCGTTGTTCTCTTCCGTATACCAGTTGCTAAAGTGGCAAAACTTTATTTCGACAAGGAATAAGTAACGTGAAGGGCAGATTCAAACATTTTGTCTTATTTCAACCACCTTAGAAATTCCTTAATTCGTTCTTTACTAATTCCCTATTATGCTTCTTTAAACCGATGTGTTTAATGTCAATATTAATTAACTAATGCCACGAAGAATAGGTTTTTTTAAAATATATTACACTCTCTTGTGAGTTTACGGATTATAATAATTAAACAAATTACACAGACAATGATAGAGTACGGGTATGCAATAACTCCGATTTCGTATTTTTTGACTTGTGCCACTATTGCAGCCCACGAGAAATGAGGTGGAAGGAATTCGCTACGGCCTAGGGATAGAAACTCTCTCGCATTTGTCTGGAAATGGAAATGGGAAACAACAGAAATTCGTTCTCAGGACATCCGTCTGTGTTTCGAACCCACTTGTCTCACTAATGCAGAGTTTGGCTGCATATCTGGAGCGTGTTATTATACATGGCCACTCCACTGAAATGGCGTATGGCTTTTAGTGCCGGGAGTGTCCGAGGACATGTTCGGCTCGCCTAGTGCAGGTCTTTTGATCGGACGCCCGTAGCCACTCCACTGTGTATAATATAATATTCTGAACCCATGGAGCACTGGTTTTAGGTCCTGGATTCGATTTCCCGTCCGACTGCAGGATTTTAACATTTCCTTACAACTCACTCACGACATTCAACATGGTCCTCAAAGACATACACTAGCAGTACCTCGCATCGATCAGGCTCATTTGACGAGGGTGCAAAATTGACAAATATTCGGCGATTCCCCGGCACGCTAACGTATAGGCCTATTGTGAATCAGATTTAAACCCGTCAACTTGTGCTTACAATCTCAGCATTCTACTGTCTAACCCATGCAATGCGAGCTACTACGTATAGAGGAGGAATATGTATTATTATAGGTTCTTTAAACGCATGTGCAAAATGCACGCATTTTTGTCGATTTCGCGATACGAGAACGTCCCTTGTCAGTTCGGTGGTATTTTAGGGTGATCAAATACAGCAACCTTGTGTTGGTAGATTCACAGGCATGTAAAGGAATCCCTGCGGGACATAATTTCGGCACCTCGGAATCTGTAAGAAGTATAAAGGTAACCAGAGGGACAAGAAATCAGAAACATTATTATTTGTATCTCACATGATGACGGTACTCACCGCTAGGGGCGGTCTGTCTGTCTGCAGCCAATTGTCATACGAATGTAAAGGGGTTTAACGTCGAGCTAACGCGTAGAAGCTTTCCGGCGGAGCAAGGACGGTAAATGGCTAGAAAGAGAAGGTATTGGGCAAGTTCTTAATTCAGGCACAGGCCTAGCCTGCTGTGAAAGTGGGAAAATAAGGAAAAACATATTCAGGGCCGCTGACAGTGAAATCCGAACCCACTATCTCCCAAATGCAAACCCACAGCTACGCGAACAGACCCACGCGGTCAACTCGCTCGGTGGTCAATTGTTTTGAGTTTACCATACGCAATTAAAATCCTTGAACCGACCAGAAATCGAACACGGGGCCCTCTGAACGTATAATGTAGCACCTACAGTAGTGGTAGGGATGGAGCGAGTAGAACTGTGCAGTAACTCGGTTCTTGAGGTTACGTGGCGTCACAGCGGAGCACCGATTCAACTCGAATAACCCGTATAGCGCTGCGGGTGCTTCTGTAAACCTTCTAGTCAGGCTACAGAATCCAGACTGAGTCTTCTGTTCTATCTGTATGTTTCCTTTGTTTAAATTCGTTGCGCTATATTTTCTATCGATATCTATATATATAAAATAACTTGTCCTGACTGACTGACTGACTGACTGACTGAGTGACTGACTGACTGACTGATACATCATCGCCGAGCCAAAACTACTGGACATAAAGAAATGAAATTTTGGGGATACATTCATATTAACATGTAGGTGCTCGCTAAGAGAGGATTTTTGGATATTCCGTCGCTAAGGGGGTGAAAAGGGTGTTGAAATTTTAAAATGAGTGTATCTATCTCAAAACTTTAAAAGTTTACAGATGTAAAAATTGGTATTTAGCATTTTCTTAAAAATAAGGAAACACGTATTTTTTTGTTTTCAGAAAATCCCAATAGGAGGGGTGAAAAACGGTGAAAAAGGGGTTGAATGCCTTTAATCAGGATACCGGTACTTATATCCCAGAAACTGAAGATATTACAGACCTGAAAATTGGTACACATGATCTCTTTTAAAAATAAAGAAACACGTATTTTTTGTTTTTGGAAAATCTAATTAATGGGAGGGGGAAAAGAGGGATGAATTATTAAAATGAGTGTATCAATATCTCAAAACTTTGAAAGTTTACAGATGTAAAAATTGGTATTTAAAATTTTCATTATAAATAAAGAAACAATTATTTTTTTATTTCGGAAAATCCCAATAGGAGGGGTGAAAAGGGATGAAAAATGGGTTGAATGCCTTTAATGACGATACTTAAATCTCAGAAACTGAAAATATTACAGACCTGAAAATTGGTGTTTGGGATCTCCTTTAAAAATAAAGAAACATGTATTCTTTTGTTTTTGGAAAATCCAATTATGGGGGGGTGAAAGGAGGGTGAATTTTGAAAATGAGTGTACCTATATCTCAAAACTTTTAAAGTTTAGAGATGTAAAAATTAGTATTTAGAATCTCCTTTAAAAGTAAAGAAACACGTAATTTTTTGTTTTTGGAAAATCCCAATAGGAAGGGTGGAAAATGGTTTGAATGCCTTTAATGACGCTACTTATATTTCAGAACCTGAAAATATTACAGACCTAAAAATTGGTATTTGGGATCTACTTTAAAAATAAAGAAACATGCATTTTTTCGTTTTTGGAAAATCCAAATAATGGGGGGTGAAAAGGGGGGAGAATTTTTAAAATGAGTGTATCTACATCTTAAAACTTTAAAAGTTTACAGATGTAAAAATTGGTATTTAGAATCTCCTTTAAAATTAAATAAACATGTATTTTTTTGTTTTCGGAAAATCCTAATAGGAGGGGTGAAAAGGAGTTTAATGCCTTGTGATAGTACATATATCACACCCCCGAATTATATGTAGAAGTTAGAGATATTATTGTCAGTATTCGATTTATTATTATTATTATCATTATTATTATATTTCATTTGTATATTTTGCCATTTATATTGGTAAGCTGGAAGATATCCACATATGTAGCTATGAGTAATTTGTTTTGCACGAGTGGGAAAACATTGCTTTAATAACTCTGGTAATTTGGATTAGTCATGTGGCTACCCCAGTGTTTGTTGTGATGTACTTGTGTCGGGAAATTCATGAGTCATGTATATATCCCAGCCTGATGAGATGAGCTTGTTGTTGTATTAGGAAAATTTGGTGACTCATGGAATATACCCCAGAGTTTGTTATTGTCTTGGGAGGAAGAAGTAGTTCAGGGCTTGGTCTTGACTTGAGATCACTCATGATTGGCTGGCAAGCACCAATCCAGATGTATCATCTGAGAGGAGGGGGATGTTGATGTCTATAAAGGTTGATCATACGGCGGCAACAAGGAACATTGTAAGGGTGATTGTAGAGGTGATTGTAAAGGAACGAGAAGGAAGAGAACTACAACTGAACTACAACTACGGGAAGGAAGTAGTGCTGATACACGGTACTGGAGTGACACGACTGCAATGGACTGGACTTCAAACGTTCGTGGAGAGTAGTCTTGTTATGTTCGTGGAAAGTGGATGATTGTGTAGAGTGCGTGCGCATTAAGTATTGTAGCACTTGTGGCGGCCTAGCATTATATGTTGGTGAAAGCTATCTCAGACTTTCCATAATTTATGTTGAGGATCGACAGACGTGTGTATATATCTTTACAACAAGTGTTAAAATACGTGAACACAGTAGTACAAGGTACAGTATCTGTGTGATGTGATAACTGCCGATTATGAGAATCGGTAAGTCGAATTGATATAGACACAGTGAAGGGTATTTATCTTCATACATGTACATTGTTCATCGGACTATCTACAAATGGTAGCTTAGTTCTCGCTTTCGTTTTCCCACGATTTTCATTATTATTGTTGTTGTTGTAAATATGGAGTCTTCCAGCAATATTGTACAGTATGTGTGTATTATATGTATAATGTTGTATGTTGATGAGGTGCTCATGCACGGAATTTGTTGAGAATATAGTTAGCTATTTTAGAATCAGTGTTATTGATGAACCTAGGTGCAGTTCCTACCTAATTAGTCGTTTTCAGGAGGTTAGGTAAGGCCTGCAGCAGATATACCAGTACGCAGCATTATGTACACGCCCTGGGATATAAAGTTTATCATGCTCTTATCTAAATTCGAGGGATCCATTCTGGTGAACTCTGGCGCCCATACTACGGATATTTCGGTTAATTGTGGTTATTAATTTTATTAAGTTTTTGAGTAATTTTATTTATATATTTTTATTCATGATTTTATTAATTCTTATAAAAAAAATTACAGCTTTTAATGGGGATACTTATATCTCAGAAACTGAAGATATTACATACCTGAAAAAAGGTATATGGGATCTCCTTTAAAAAAAAGAAACATGTACTTTTTGTTTTTGGAAAATCCAAATAGTGGAGGGTTGAAAGAGGGGTGAATTTTTAAAATGAGTGCATCTATATCTCAAAACTTTCAAAGTTTACAGATGTCAAAATTGGTATTTAGAATCTGCTTTCAAAATAAAGAAACACGCATTTTTTGTTTTCGGAAAATCCCAATAGGAGGGGTGAAAAGGGGTGAAAAATAGTTTAATGCCTTTAATAAGGATCCTTATTTCTCAGAAACTGAAGATGTTACAGACCTGAAAATCGGTATTTGGGATCTCTTTTATAAGTAAAGAAACATGTATTTTTTGTTTTAAAAAATCCAAATAGTGGGGGGTGAAGGGGGAGGGTATTTTAAAAATGAGTGTATCTATATCTCAAAACTTCGAAAGTTTGCAGATGTAAAAATTGATATTTAGAATCTCCTTTAAAAATAAAAGAACACGTATTTTTTTGTTTTCGGAAAAAAACAATAGGAGGGGTGAAAAGTGTGAATAAGTGGTTGAATGTTTTTAATGAGGATACTTATATCTCAGAAACTGAAGATATTACAGACCAGACAGTTAGTATATGGAATCTCCTTTAAAAATACAGAAACATTTATTTTTTTTTGTTTTTGGAAAATCTAATTAATGGGGGTTAAACAGGTGTGACAAATTGGGGTGAATTTTTAGAAAGACAATATCTACAGTATATCTCAGAAACGTAAAAAGTTGCAGACGTAAAAAAATGGTATTTGGAATCTCCTGTTAAAGTAAAGAAACTGGTATTATCGGAAAATCCAATGAAGGTTGAGGGGGGCGGGGAAATTGAAAAATTTATTGAATTAATTATGTGAGGATACTTACATCTAATAAAAACTAAAATTGTTACAGACGTGAAAATTGGTATTTAGATCTTCTTTAAAAATAAAACGACGCGTTTTGGTGAGGGGGCGGAGAATCAATTTTGGAGGCGAGTGTGAAAAGGAGTTGAATTCTTTTCGTGAGGACACGTATCTCAAAAACTGAAGATAATCGGTATTTAGAAGATCCTTTACTATTAAAGAAAGAAGTATTTTTTGCCGGAAAATTCACTTAAGGGGGGCGGGGAGTGTGAAAGAAAGTGAAAAAAGTGAATTATTTTTATGGGAATACTTATATCTCAAAACTGGAGGTAACACACGTGAACACTGGTATTTGGAATCTCTTGTAAACATGAAGGAACACGTTTTCTTTTTGGGGGGGAGGTAAATCAACTTAACCGCGGGGGGGTGAAAACGGAGGTGAGACCAATTGAGTTTACTGTTCCTAATGTACTTATAAGGAGCCTCCGTGGCTCAGGCGGCTGCGCGCTGGCTTCTCACCGCTAGGTTTCGTGGTTCAAATCTCGGTCTCTCCATGTGATATTTGTGCTGGACAAAGCGGAGGCGGGACAGGTTTTTCTCCGGGTACTCCGGTTTTCCCCGTCATCATTCATTCCAGTAACACTCTCCAATATCATTTCATTTCATTTGTCATTCATTTAATCATTGCCCCAGTGGAGTGCGACAGGCTTCGGCAGGGTTTATTCATTCAATTCCTGACCCGGTTGAATGACTGGAAACATTTTTTTTTTGCTAGTTGCTTTACGTCTCACCGACACAGATAGGTCTTATGGCGACGATGGGATAGGAAAGGCCTAGGAATGGGAAGGAAGCGGCCGTGGCCTTAATTAAGGTACAGCCCCAGCATTTGCCTGGTGTGAAAATGGGAAACCACGGAAAACCATCTTCAGGGCTGCCGACAGTGGGGTTCGAACCCACTATCTCCCGGATGCGAGCTCACAGCTGCCTGGAAACAGGCTGTGGATTTTCAATGTACTTATTCTGATCACAAACCGATCATTTTTAATCTCTCCTGGGTTCGTTTTCAAGAGCCATCTTTTCCTTTGGAGAACCTTCTTAGATTACAGTAGATTCTTCTGGCATATAAACAAAAATTTAAACATATTTGAAATAAACGATAGATATATGATTGACCCTGCAATTGTTCACCTCTGTAATAAGGTCAATAATGCACGGAAGTATGTCATTCGTATCGCCAGAAGTCCTGCGCACTTGCCTGCGGGCGACAATGGCGCTGGTCATACTGTCATGAATGACAACGGCAGCAGATGTAATTTACCGCCAAGTAGAGGTTCAGTACCGCCAAGGCACCCAAGACGATACCACGCT
Source organism: Anabrus simplex (assembly GCF_040414725.1). Taxonomy (NCBI): domain Eukaryota; kingdom Metazoa; phylum Arthropoda; class Insecta; order Orthoptera; family Tettigoniidae; genus Anabrus; species Anabrus simplex. Next base: position 249,113,810 of record NC_090266.1, read on the forward strand.
GGATCTCCTCAAGGATTTGATCCACATTAAAAATTCTTATAGGAAAAGTTGGCAAAGATTTAGAGACCCAACTGACCGAGTGGAATACCTGGACCTATCCCGGGAAGTACGAAATCGATTGCTGGAGAGAAGATTGAAAAATGGGAGGAACGTTGCCGTAATCTCTCAGAAAACGAGTCAGATCGCGAATTTTGGCGGATTCTCTCAGAAAACGAGTCAGATCGCGAATATCGGTGGGTTATGTATAAAACGATAAGCATTCAATTATAAATTTCAGTACAATACCGTAGCGAAGCACGGGTATCTTGCTAGTTTGTATTAAGAAAGAAGCAATAATGCCACAAAAGTCCTCCCAAGCACGGCAGTATTTTACTAGCAGTCCAGGTAGAGAAGCCACTACTTGTAAAATTTGCAATCAAAACTATTGTACAGTTGGAGGCAGGAACGTCAAATTTATTGAATCGGATCGTAAGGACATGGTACAAGATACAGCTGCACATCGTGGAAGTACAGTAATTACATACCTACATATGGAAGAGAGAGTGCAGGAAAAAGTAAGTTGCATAGGAGTTTGGCTACTTTTGTATGCGAAGACATGCAATCTCCGAGGGTTGTAGAAGACAGAGGATAGAGCCAGACCTGTAGCTTAGATCCTTTCCAACAGAACAAATATTAGCTAGGCCACCATAGCTCAATTGATAGAGCTATCAACGCGAAATCTGGAGTTTGTGGGTTCGGATTCCACTGGTATCCGGTTGGCCGTTTTTGTTCTGTGCTTACATCTCTTCTTCGTTCGCCTCTGTGGTGTAGTGGTTAGCGTGATTATCTGCCACCCCCGGAGGTCCGGGTTCGATTCCCTGCTCTGCCACGAAATTTGAAAAAAGTGGTACGAGGGCTGGAACGGGGTCCACTCAGCCTCGGGAGGTCAACTGAGTAGAGTTGTGTTCGATTCCCACCTCAGCCATCCTGGAAGTGGTTTTCCGTGGTTTCCCACTTCTCCTCCAGGCAAATGCCGGGATGGTACCTAACTTAATGCCACGGCCGCTTCCTTCCCTCTTCCTTGCCTGTTCCATCCAATCTCCCCATCCCTCCACAAGGCCCCTGTTTAGCATAGCAGGTGAGGCCGCCTGGGCGAGGTTCTGCTCATTCTCCCCAGTTGTATCCCCGACCCAAAGTCTGAAGCTCCAGGACACTGCCCTTGAGGCGGTAGAGGTGGGATCCATTGCTGAGTCCGAGGGAAAAACCGACCCTGGAGGGTAAACAGATTACGAACGAACTTACATCTCTTCAACACGTACTAAATGTACGTAACACGACCTAATTGTTTGAAAGTCGATTTCGATTACAATGCTGTCGTGAAAATGCAATATTAATTGACTCCTAAGTGAACGTGCTGTTGCTTACCTTAGCGTACCTGCTACATCTATGCCCGCATAGGAGGTGTTTTCGTGTGCTGGACAAATAATTTCAGACCAGAGGTCGTCGCTGTCTGCAAAACGAGCTGAAACTCTGATATTTCTGAAGAGAAATTTCTCCTATATAACACCTGTTCCATGCAATACAGAACACTATGGATACTTCCCATACTCTTTGTGTACAATGTGTTGAGTCTGATTTTAATGTTTGTCATGAGATGAAGAATTGAGTTCATTTGTAAAGTTGTACTCGGTTCTGCACTCGGTTTAACCGAGTAATGACGTCATAGTACTTGATCCGAACAGAACCGCTCCGTCCCCACCACTAATTTGCAGTGTATAAATAAAATACGAGTTTTGTATGTACTTCAGTCAGAATGTTTAAACATTGGTGTTTGTGTATCAGACATGTCCAGAATAAAAGGGCAATGTTTAAATTTCTATCATGTCTGTCTGTCTGTCTGTCTGTCTGTCTGTCTGTCTGTCTGTCTGTCTGTCTGAACGCTCAACACGAGAAAATGATAGAATAAAATTTAATATAAAATTCGGTATTTAAAGTCAAGGGAGAATATATATCACATTTTAGACTATAAAACACCTTATTCAACCTGGATGAAATAGTAATTTAATTGAGGTCTAAATATTACGTCTCGAATATCTCCTTTAATACTGGTCTAATACCTAAATGCAACATAACAAAAGTTCTAGAAAATAAAATTTCCCTTCTTATGTGAAATGTTTACTATGTTTTCTTTTTCAGCGTCCTTACCGAAGAATCCTTTGTACCAAACGAGGATGAATATTAAGATCTGGTCTTTCATGTTTAGTAATTTTTTTCTCCTGGCAAAATATTTATCGGCTCCGCTACTTGAATGTAGTATCCGCCCGAAAGCGGATCGTGAGTGGATGAATGCCCGACGCGCGATCTAGGGGAGTTACCCAGCCTAGTGGAACGATTTCTATGAATATTGGCGGGCAGTAGCTTTTGAGTTTAAATAGTATAGTTCCTAATCTTCCTTCCTCTGAATCATAAATAATCTGAAAACTAGAGACAATTGACATCGTAGTATCATGGTATTGAAGCAATACGATCCATGATAAGAAATGGGGAGTTTACACAATGAACGGAACACAGCAGAGCAGTCTTCACCACCTTGTGCTATTCACGGGAGACTTCCGTTAGAAACTACCAGTTGTAGCAGGGGTGTCGTGCCAGATGCGACCGTGCCGCATGCGACCCGTGCCAATAGCGACCGCATGTTCTGCAATCGTGACGGATGTGACCGGCGTTGACAACCCAGTTTTAATTTAACAAGCTGTCATCATCCAAGATAAGGGAAGCTAAATCAGAACAAGAAAAGCTTAGAAAATAGGCCAAACAATTATAGCACTGCTTACCAGGTTGGAAATTAAATTAAATTTTTCTTTGTGTTGTTCAAATAGGGAACTACCATAACCACAAACCGTGCACAATATTTAATTACGTACATTGAGTTAGTAGTCGGTAAAAAAAAAATGAAATGGTGTATGACTTTCTGTGTCGGAGGTATCCGAGGACAGGTTCGCCTCACCATATGCAGGTCTTTTGATTTGACACCCGTAGGTGATCTGCGCGCCGTGATGAGGACAAAATGATGGAGCCTACACATAAACCCATCCCCTGTGCCAGCGGAATTAAACAATGATGGTTAAAATTCCCGAGCCTGCTGGGAATCGAACCCTGAACTCTTGTGACTAAAGGCCAGCACTCTAATCACTTAGCCGTGGAACCGGATTCGTCGGTAAATACAGCGGATATAAATCTTTACGGAGAACAATCCAAACGACTGCGTGAAAGGTTTATAAATTATAATTATTGAGTACATTTCTATGACGAAAACTAAATCAGTGTAATGTATAGTTTCGAATGCCATTAATAGAGATATTCGTCCTCAAGAGAAAACAGATGTCATACACAATGCAAGAGATATTTAAGGCCAAAACCCTAAGAATGTGGGAGAAAATGTACAATCAGGTAATTCTATTCTGAATTCTACAATAACACAAGATCAGTTTTATTTTAACGAAGATTACGTTTGTAAATAATAATAATAATAATAATAATAATAATAATAATAATAATAATAATAATAATAATAATAATAATAATAATAATAATAACGTTATTGGCTTTACGTCCCACTAACTCAATTTACGGTTTTCGGAGACGCCGAGATGCTGAAATTTAGTCCCGCATGAGATCTTATACGTGCCAGTAAATCTACCGACACGAGGCTGACGTATTTGAGCACCTTCAAATACCACCGGACTGAACCAGAATCGAACTTGGCAAGTTGGGGTCAGAAGGCCAGCGTTTCAACCTCCTGTGGCACTCAGCTATAAACAGAGTTCTTGGGGATCATGAAATTCAGTCTCTGGATTTTCGAGAAACAGAAATGACAGAGCAGCATCTTCCTAAGTTGCTTTTGAAGAATTTACTGCGGAAAACTGGTAGTTTTTTACAACACGACATATGGTGATGCGTTTACGTTTTATCCTAGAACATACCTATATATAGAGATGCGTTTCCATGTCTGGGAGAAGTTACCAAACAAGTTGTCTCAGTGCGTTACGGCACTGCTTGTTACGGCTATTTCGGGAGACGGCTGGGTTCGAATCCCCCGTCGTCCATCCTCGAAAATTTTCATTTCCAGCCAAACGCCGGGATGGTACATTTCTCATGGCCACGACCACTTCCTTCCCTTTCCTAGGCCGTAAAATTACAACCACAGACAACACCCTCACACAGTAGGGGGTGTACCGGGAAAAGGAGATACAGATCTGGCGAGCCGAACATGTCCTTGGACCTCCCGGCACGAAAAGTCTTGCGCTAAGAAATTAAATTCAAGGTAATCATAATGAACCCATGACCTTTGTGTCCCACCACCAAGGGTTCAGTACGAAGTACTTATACTCCATATAGTTTGAAGTTTCGTGAGATAATGTTACAAAATCAATCCACACTCCAGTATATACAGCATGGAAGGTAACTGATGCAGCAGATCAACACAGAAGATCTTGGCGAGAATATCACAATGCCGCAATTTCCACGTCCCATGCTTGCACCGTTACGCTAAGACTTGGGAGAAAGGAGACGAGCTGATCGAATAAACGGTATGTTCCGAGCTGTCAGTGGAGAGATGGCGTGGAATGACATTGGTAGACGAATACATTTGAGTTGTGCTTTTAAAAGTAGGAAAGATCACAATATGAAGATGAAGTTGGAATTCAAGAGGACACGTTGAGGCAAATATTCGTTTATGACATATTAGGTATGCCTTTGCTGGCGAGGTGTAGTGTTTACACTTCTGGTATGGGTTATATCAAATTTGACCTGTCTCAGTCTCATTCTTGGCTTTGACAATATGAAAGTGACGGAGGTATGAGCGATGTTAGTAATACAGTTCCTTATGCAACCAGTCCCTGTTATGAAAGATGTGAAAATATCGCTTATAGGGTCGGTTGGTGTATGCATTTCAGTGGGCTTGGCAGACTGCTATGTAATAGCATATTCTGGCTCGGCGAGGAATGCAACGGGAAACTACCTCACTCCTCATTTTCTAGTATGCTTCTTCAGTGAAGAGTAGGCTATCTATGACTGTTCTAGACGGAGCTATGAAAGATCAAACCAGCCTTCGGGCTGAATACCCAACATACATACACACACAGGAAATTGAGTTAGGTATTGGAACAATTTACCAAGGGAAATGTTCGATTAATTTTCAAATTTTCTGAAATAATTTGAGGAAAGAATTGGTAAACAACCGATAGGCAATCTGTCACTTCGGCGATTCGCTAAGCGTAGCGGTGACTGACTGACTTATTGACAGATTGGCCGCATGCGGCAAGATGCTTAATCCACTAGGTCGCTAGCGGCACGATATCAGCGTGGTCGCATCCGGCACGGTCGTTTTGTGGCACGTAACCGTAGCAGGTTAGACAAGAGTGAACCAAGTATAACCAACATGTGTGTGTATGTATGCAACTCGGCGGTCAGAGAGAATAGGATTTCAATGAAGAACTGTACTACTGAAAATTGGAATTGGTGATAGTATAACCATTCCAGCATCTTTGGCTAAAATCGTTTAATATCAGGATGTCATAATTGACAGTGCTTTCCAGTACATTCTCAATAACCATGGTGTTCAAAATACACGGCCTGTCAATGAGCTGTTTTTGTTCCAAAATTGAATAATCGCTAAAATAAATGGTTGACAACTCCGGGCAAAGAAAGAAAATGCATACGTCAGTTAACTCGATGGTGAACAACGACGATACAGTTTATTATCCAGTTGAGTTCCTCGATTCAGTTTCTGCACCTTGCCCGCCAGCACATAAAATTACCTTAAAAACAGGAGTGCCAGTTAAGGAAATCCAAAATTGGGCAACGGTACCTTCTAAGAGGTAAGAATGTTACACAGGAATATAATTGAGGTTGATATTTTAACAGGTACGTGTAGGGGTGAAACTCTGTCGATACCACGTATTCCCCTAATTCTTAGCAGTTATCGCCTCCAATTTAAGCTAATTCAGTTCCCCATGTCCATAAATAAGTCGTAAGACCAAACGATGGAGTAGAGCTTGGAAGCAGAGCACGTATCTCGTAAGACCAATTGTATGTTACTTGCTCAACTTATTATTATTATTTACTAGCAGGTTTAACCCTTATGCCGTTGTGCTAGACCACATCAGTACTCTCGAGATTAGAGTACATACATCTTCTTTTGTCGCTGTTTACATGTATTTATTTTGTCTACCGACCAAGCCCTTGGCTCTCTGCGCCACTCGGTACTAAATATTGTGAGCGAAGTTTTTGATATTATACCTTAGACTAAACCTCACTGTCTGAAATTCACATTCACCACTGGAATATAAACATTTATGGATCATTAACAGATTAATCTACCAACACAAATAATCTTCATTGTATAATTCTTGCCCTAGTGATTTCAGTTTGAATAACTCAACGATAACGTATGTGACCTATCCTCACAATCTTAACATCTCACCGTTCACTTTTAACATCTCACCATTCATCGCCTTGTTTTCAGGTTTCTATTCTCCAATAAAGGAAAGTAATTCATACCAACACTTCAGAACTAAAACTCCATAATTTGAGCTTCATGCTTTGATATGGGCGTTGTGCGTCACGTAGTTATTAACATGTTTAAACTTGGTATTTCGTTCTACAGCCCATCCAACGTTCAGAATGAAGCATTGGTTTAAATGAGTAATTCTTCTTCCTCTCTTTCTGTTACACTCAAATAATCTGTAACGTCATTCTTTCCTAACACCCCGCTGCTGTCATATCAGTAGAATTATTTTCTTGCTCCAAAAACAACATAATATACGGGTAGAAAACTGTTTTCACAACTTATTTTTATTTGATTTCGCTGCAAATGAAGGCTTATTTCTCGATGTATTTCCCAAATATTTTCATACAGAACCTTTTTGTTACAGTATATAGTGAGAATCTTCGAGCACTTGTTAGTATTTATTGAGTGTGTTTCTATTTCATATGTATCGTGTGTCGATTAAGTTCTCATGCACGGATTATGGTTATACCAGAATACAGATAGTTTGTTATTGATTGTTATTGTTATTGATGAAACGAGGTGTGATTCCCACCCGTTTAATCGTTTTCTGTGGGGTAGGTAAAGCCTGTAGTTGATATACCAGTACAAAGACTAATGTACACATACACGCCCTGAGAGAGAAGAGGAAATTATCTGTAAGTAAATTCGAAGAATGAATTTTGTTGAACTCTGGAGACCAAATTACGCACATTGCAGTTTATTCTTTATTACAAGTTCAAGGCAAAAAAGAATCAGTGAAAGTAGACTTGACGGCCAATGTGCGTTGGTATAGATCCTGGTAATGCTACAAATGATGCCGGAGCTTGGGGAGAGTATTGAAATTTATGTAATATGATTTTTTTATTTTATCGTTCTTATAAATAGTGCATTTCACTTATCAGTGTCATGATTCGCATAGTTATCAGTTTATCAATCCTCAAAGTTACGTTTCCAAGTGTGAGTGAGGTAAGGCTTGCCATTATAACTGGATTTCCGAAACATCGAACATGGCCTGGGATCCCATAAGCTTGTGACTAATTTACTTCATTAGTATTTATTCCTTTAGTGTATCTTTCAGGCACCTAACGTATATTTTGTGTTAAATTTTGAACTGTAACAATTAATAATGCCTTTGCTGGCAGGACCTAGTGTTTACAGTGCACTATGTCTTCTGGTATAGGCTAGAGCAATTTTGTTACTTTCATATGTCTGTCTCTGTCTTATCCTTGGCTTTGACAATATGAAAGTGACTGAGGTATGAGCGATGCTAGTAATGCCAATTCCTTACGCAGCCAGTCCCTGCTATGAATGGTATGAAAATGTTGCTCATAGGGTCGCTTGATGCATTTCAGTGGGCTTGGCAGACTGAAATGTAATAGCAACTCTGGCTCGGTGAGGAAACCAACAGGAAACTATATCACTCCTCATTTCCCTAGTACGCCTCTTCAGTGATGCCTAGGCCATCTATGACAGCTGATGACAGAGCTGTTGAGGATCCCACCAGCGGAAGCGCTGACGGACTTGAACATAGGCTACATATACACAACAATTAATACATTTGGCAGTTTACCCAATAAAACTGATTAAATTATAAAATGCATCTATGGATCGCCCAACAGAGATCCGTTTTTTCTGCCATCTGCGGGAGTAAAACGGTATTATTATTATTATTATTATTATTATTATTATTATTATTATTATTATTATTATTATTATTATTATTACCCACGATTGAATAGACACCACACTAACACAGATTGTCAGACTTCATTTTTAAATCTACAGTATCGAGCGCTCAGAACTAAGTGGCACTACTGACAATTATCCCTAAATGAAATAATGACGATTGAGAAGAAATTGCACTTTTCGCAATTTGACAACTACCTAAAATAAAATCTGCGTATTGGTTCAGCAGCAAACGTTTCGTATTTTAATGCTAGGCACAGGGTTCTTAGTGGCTGCGGAATTCTCATCTGTGATATCTGCAAATGGGGTACGCTGCTATATCCATAAAGAGTCATCTATTTGTAACTGGATCAATAACACATAAAGTACTAATGGCGATACGTTAATGACTCTAATGACGTCACTGTTGTACGTCATAGACAGGTCGTTAGTGCTCATAACTCTGAGAGAATAGCAGCTATGTAAAAGACAGTACGGCCACAACCGTCATTGAACTTCTCTCCTACAGACGCGAGGGGTCGGCGGTTTTTCCCCTGCACTAACAATGAATGTTCTACGCACACATTTGTCGGAAGAATGGTGAATATACACTCTCCTACAATAACATGGAATGATTTACGTACATAGTTGTAGGAAGAATGGTGAATAGCCTATACACAGAGAAACTATTATGTGATGCAATGTCGGCCTTGACGTGACTGTAACACATCCCCACACAAAAAAAAAAAGTCTTCTTTAGTGGAAGCGAAACAAGTCTCACACGTGCTTGCGGGAGATGTCACTAATATATTGCATTAGCTGTTGTATGGGTTAATTTTTGTATATTTGCAGTAGAAATGTCATCTGGCATTGGAACAGAGGGAGAACATCTCAATTAACGGTAATCACTCAGTCTATGTTATCGCTGATTAGTTTTAAGGGCTTAGTGCATTGTAGGCTACCATCCCCGTGTACTTGAACATGTTGAAAGGTGTCTGATAACCGCTGTTATCGTAGTTGTGTGTGTCCTCCGTACTGCAACTGTAATTATTTTTAGGACTAATATTTGGATAGGCGCCATGGGTTCAACGTTATATACCATCCCTGTAATTTTCTCGACAGAATTGAATACCACCGGAGGAAACCACACTTATTATAACTATATTATTATTATTATTATTATTATTATTATTATTATTATTATTATTATTATTATTATTATTATTATTATTATTATTATTATTTCTACGCTTCAATGTAATAAGTATCAGAAGTAATTTTAACGGATATTTATTTATTTATTTATTTATTTATTTATTTATTTATTTATTTATTTATTTATTTATTTATTTATTTATTTATTTATTTATTTATTTATTTATTTATTTATTTATTATTTTATTTTATGTTATTTTATTTTCGCTTCCTGACGGGAATTCTAACCCACATCCTTTCCGGTGAACCTCACAATCCTGCACCGTCTCGGCTATGCATTCTCCAAGTACTTAAAAAAGGTGCATCAATTTCCATAGTCATTAGTTGTTTACGATGCCGTTCACTTCTTTCTGGGGCTCCGTCTATGACTGTCCTTATCCTTATTCTTAGCACTGATTTTGTGTGTATAATTGCATGCAACTCCTATGGTGTAGATAACCCACGTCCAAGAATGGTTTGGTCGTAGTGAGCGTGGAAATACCTACGGAAATACTCAGGATACCCGTCTACTTACTCGCATTCTAATCACATATTTTCCATCTAAACCGTGTCACACTATCCTCGGCACTGAATGTCGTCAATGTCGTACAATAGTCAGTGTACTGTAATAGCGATATTATTTTTACTGAAAAATTTCTTCTTCTCGCCAGCGTTTTCACAATTTACATGGATTTACCCCAGTCTTACAGCCTGATACGTTTCCTGTCACTAACCCTATGTGGAGGAATGTAGGCCTATTTATTATTATGTGGTGGTTTGTAGTGCCGGCCCCATGGTGTAGGAGTAGCGTGCCTGCCACTTAACCGTAGGCCTCGGGTTTGATTCCCGGCCAGGTCAGAGATTTTTACCTGGACCTGAGGGCTGGTTTGAGGTCCCCTCAGCCTCCGTGATTAGAATTTGGGGAGCTATCTGACGGTGGGATAGCGGGCCCGGTCTAGAAAGCCAAGAATAACGGCCGAGAGGATTCGTCGTGCTGACCACATGACACCTCGTAATCTGCAGGCCTTCGGGCTGAGCAGCGGTCGCTTGGTAGGCCAAGGTCCGTTAAGGGCTGTAATGCCATGGGGTTTGGTTTGGTTTGGTTTGGTTTGGTTTGGTTTGGTTTGGTTTGGTTTGGTTTGGTTTGGTTTGGTTTGGTTTGGTTTGGTTTGGTTTGGTTTGGTATGTGCTGTATGTAAAGGAGTATGTGTATTAAGTCGAAGACAAACACCCACATTCCGACTTAGAGGAATTAACTAGATGTGGTTAAAACTCAGACCCAGCCGGGAATCGAACACAGGGTTCTCTGAAAGGAAATATACGTTAGTTCGCTATTACAAGAAAACAATAATTGTAGCCATACTCCTCAATTATATTTTAACTATTGTTAAACAATTTCCGTTGCTTTTTTTAAGTTGATCTGAAGTAATTTCATCCTTAGGGATGTTAAGCTAGGCTTTGTAATTTTGAGCTCTTTTAGCATCGTTGCGTTACTAAATACATATATTATATCTTACTGGGAGGAAGTGTAATGCGCAAAGGAAACACTGCAGGTAAACTCTCCGACATAGTTATTGCTAAACTGACACGGCGTGGGAGGACGGAAGTACCGGTCGGCTACCGAAAGGTACTCTCCGTGTGGACACAGGCTTCACGCTACTGATAACCTGAGAGGATGCTGTAGATAGCTCCGTGGGAAGACCAGCACTAGTGCTCTGTCATATTTTATTCTCCACTTCCTCCCTAATGCATACCTCCTGCTGATATATCAAAAGCCGTAAGGTATGCGCCAGTTTCCGGTAGAGCACCTTCATAAGGGAACTGCGTTCTCCGAACTCGAAATATTTAGGCTTTGTTGTAAAACGGTAATAGTTTATACGTTTGTATCTTCATAAATTACGTGATATAAAAATAACAAGTATGGTTCTTTGACCTTTTCATTCATGTTCAATTGAAAAAGCATCATAATGACACACTTGAAATCTCTTCTATTACGTTCTGGTTAAAATTAAGTATTTGCCTGATAGAAGTATCTGTTCCTCAGCATAGTTAAACTTGTAATATAAGTTTCACTCAACGATTTACGGTACAAATATACAGAGAAAAGGACGGGCTGAGTGACTCAGACGTTAGAGCGATATCCTTGTGACCCCAAAATGTTAGATTTTTTTTCTTTTTTTTTCTTTGCTAGTTGCTTTATGTCGCACCGATACAGATAGGTCTTATGGCGACGATGGGACAGGGAAGGGCTGGGAGTGGGAAGGAAGGGGCCGTGGCCTTAATTAAGGTACAGCCTGGTGTGAAAATGGGAAACCACGGAAAACCATCTTCAGGGCAGCCGACAGTGGGGTTCGAACCTACTATCTCCCGAATACTGGATACTGGCCGCACTTAAGCGACTGCAGCTATCGAGCTCGGTAGGTTTTATCTTAGCTCAGTTCGGTGGTATTTGAAGGTACTCATATACACCAATCATGAGTCTGTAGATTCGTCAGTAGGTAAGAGAACTTCAGTGGGAAATCATTTCGGGATGTGCGTCCCCAAAACCATAAAAAGTAGTTAGTGGGAAGTATAAGGCCCACCAATAATATTCTCCTTTTCCTTCTGCCACTTATCGTACATGTGGACTTGACACTTTATTAGGGCCGTGTGTCCTTCCTGACGCCTCCCTTACGTGAAGAAACGTGTTCACTATAGCATGCTTCTGTGGGAGTTGTTAGTATGGTGTGTTGTACATAAGTTGTATGAAAAGATCTGTTTTGTGAAGAACGCAAGCATCCAGTCCCCGAGCTTGTAGAAGTACAAGAAGTGACCAAAAACTCCGAAACGGCCTGGAATCCACCCCAGGTTCCTCTGAACCGAAGGCCGCGATGCCAATCAAACAGTCAAGGACCCCAACCAGAAACAATAAGCCAGGCCGAATGGCTCGGACTGAGCCCAAGTTGGTATGTTCGGTCCTGGCTCAGTCCGGTGGTATTTGAAGGTGCTCAGGTACGTCAGCCTCGTGTCGGTAGATTTACCGGCACTTAAAAGAGTTCTCGGTGGATAAAATTCCGGCATCTTCGCGTCTCCGAAAACTGAGAAACTAGCCAGTGGGACGTAAAAACCGATAACATCATTAAATGAAAACATCAACTGTTGTATATAAATGTTAATTTGGTTTAGGAACAATATGTGTCCCGTCCATAACAAGGTATGAGACATGATTTTTTGATGCCCACCAAATGGAGAGCTACCTAATCGCAAGACATTCCTCACAAATAATATTTCAAGAAAAGTAGTTTAGAAAGTCAAGGCGTTGTTTCAGTTTTCTATAGCATTCCTATAAATTTTCTTGGCTGAATGCTCAGCGTCGAGGTCTTCGTTTCCGAGGGTCCCTGGTTCTGTTCCCGGCTGAGTCGGGGATTTAAATTCTTCTAGTTTGGGTAATAGGTACTTGTGTTTGTCCCGATAGTCTCCTCTTCATTCAAATACAATATTTCACACCACCAACCACCACAGAAACACACATCGTCGGTGAAGAAACAATACCTCGTATGTACCAATGCTCTTTCTGTCCATTATTTTACCGAAGACCGGTCACGCCTCAGAGTAATGTTCGTTGTATTAATTTTCCTCTCTGCATGTGTAATGGAAAATGAACCTTAAACACAGTAAACTGTAGGCGTAAGTAAATAGTTCACGGAAATATATATTCCTACTGTACTGTCTGTCTGTTAGGTGATCAGTACACAGTCTGATTGGATCCTCAAATAGCACCACTAAAGACTATGCCGTTGCAGGGAAAGCAAAGAAAGAACAATGGCAGCACCAAAATGAAGCGTAGTAGGAAAGATGAGAAGTGAGCTAGTTTACCATTACTTTCCTTACTGGGGCAGACAGTGTTATTGTAGCACAACTAACCCTATGAGCACTACCTTTCATAACACTCAGACGCACTGGTTATGCTCCGAATGTAATTACTCAGCACCACCCATACCCCAGCAGCTTCCATATTGTCATAACAATGGATGACACTGAGACCGGTGGAAACTACACTTTGCTCTGACAGGCCAAGAGACGAGAACAAAAGTACTGTATCCATCAAGAAATGACAGCAGACAGATGGCACAGTAAGGTTCATTTTTCTTAACACACATTTATATATAAATGAATACAACGAAAATTGTTCTGATGGACGGCATATCCGTATGTGGCTGGGAGGCGTGACCAGTCTTAAGGAAGAGCACTGAGACATACGAGATTTTGTATCTTCAACCACGATATAGAGAATACATCCCTAAAAATGAGGTTGGCGTCAGGAGAGACATCGGCCTGTAGGACACGTCTAAATCCACTTGTGGGACACAGCTCGCACCCATGACCCCACCAGGATGTGGGAAAAGCGGTAGAAGAAGATGAACAAGAAGAAGAGGTAGATAGTATCTCAAAAAGTAACAGAACTGTTGCCCATTCCGTACATGAAGGGCCTTGGCCTGCAAATATCACAGTGCCACGTGGTCAGCATGATGATATCCTCAACCGTATTGTTTTACTTTCTTACCCAAATTCCTTGAGAATCCCTACTGTTAGTTGTACTCACTCCTTTCCCATTGAGCACGCCCACATTTAATTGCTTTATATCTAGACCCCGGCCTAGAAAGCCAACAATAACGGCCGAGAGGATTCGTCGTGCTGACCACACGACACCTCGTAATCCGCAGGCCTTCGTGCTGAGCAGCGGTCGCTTGGTTGGCCAAGGTCCTTCAAGGGCTGTAGTGCCATGGGTTTTTTAGTTGAGAAAGCTCAAGCTACTGCGACCGAGTTACTCTCTTCATCCTTAGTGTTTAAAGTTTGAATTGACCGAGAGTGCTGGAGTTTCAACGTCAGAGTAGTCCTTACCCCTTTCCGTGCCGTCACTTTCGGAAGGACGGTGAATTCCGGAGAAGTTATTGCTTATTGGCCTGATAATGTTACTTTCCTAAGAGTTCTAGTCCGTCTACAACAAATTCTTGGTAAACCCTCGACATTTGAAACAACCATTGGCTCGCTTAGAATTATAGGTGACACGTACGCAGCCAGGTCGGATCAAGCCGCTGCTCTCCACCAGCAGTGATGTTGTCACGTTTATTCTTCTCAAGACGATTGCATATTTACGATACCCGTACGTTGCTTAAAATAAATCAATCACTCACCATCGTTCAGGTGGCAGATCCCCTAACTTTTTCTTCCTAGTCTTTTCTTGAATAATTCCAAATATCTTGAAAATCCATTGAACATCCCCCTTAGTAAATTATTCCAGTCCCTAACTCCTCTTCCTATAAACGAATATTCGCCCCAATTTGTCCTCTGGAATTCCAACTTTATCTCCAAATTGTGATCTTCCCTACTTTTAAAAACACCACTCAAACTTATACGTCTACTAATGTCATTCCACGCTATCTCTCCACTGACAGCTCGGAACATACCACTTAGTCGAGCACCTCGTCCCCTTTCTCCCAAGTCTCCCCAGCCCGAACTTTGCAACATTTTCGTAACGCTACTCTTGTGTCGGAAATCACCAAGAACAAATCGAGTTTCTTTTCGTTGTTTCTTTTTTCAGTTCTAGAATTAGGTAATCTTAGTGAGGGTCTCATACACTGGAACCATACTCTAGTTGGGGTCTTACCAGAGAATTATATGCCCTCTCCTTTACATCCTTACTACAACCGCTAAATACCCTCATCACCATGTGCAGACATCTGTACCCTTTATTTACAATCCCATTTATGTGATTTCCCCAACGAAGGTCTTTCATTACATTAAACACCTTCTTTCGAGGATTCCCACTGGTTCCAAGTACTGCTAAAATGTCTCTAGGAACGTCAATGTGCACTTCACTTGCAGCATTTTTCCAAAGCCTCCACACTTCGGTTCACAGAATACACGCGCAAAACATGCTCAGTTAAATATCACAACAGCGCCTTTGACTATAAGCACGTGCCAAAGAGTGAGATACATATTTACCTCCACTCCGAATGAAAATGACATCTGATAGAGAGAATACTTGTTTGTCGACACCCAAAGTAGTCGCAAGAGTGGGACTTAAGTCGGCTTGCCTTTCATATTAGAGCACTGGCCTTCACAGCCCAACTTGGCAGGTTCGATCCTGGCTCCGTCCGGTGGTATTTGAAGGTGCTCAAATACGTCATTCTCGTGTCGCTAGATTTACTGGCACGTTAAAGAACTCCTGCTGGACAAAATTCCGGCACCTAGGCGTCTCAGAAAACCGTTAAGATAGTTGGTGGGATATACAGCTATTAAAATTATATTACTTCCACGTTAAAGGTTAATATTACAAACGACGCGACTGCATCAGTGTTAGGGGCGGTAACACTGATCAGGGTATTCCCTAACAAGTAAGAATCCAGATTACAGGAACACTACTTAAAATGCATAAAGATGCCCACTTTTACTTCATAGCAAGCAGTATCCAATTATCGGAGCTACTTACTGTACCACCTACAGTTATGCTACACTTAGTCCAGTGCGCGTAGAGGCGCGTGGCTGTGAGCTTGCATCCGGGAGATAGTAGGTTCGAATCCCACTATCGGCAGCCCTGAAGATGGTTTTCCGTGGTTTCCCATTTTCACACCAGGCAAATGCTGGGGCTGTACCTTAATTAAGGCCACGGCCGCTTCCTTCCAATTCCTAGGCCTTTCCTATCCCATCGTCGCCATAAGTCCTATCTGTGTCGGTGCGACGTAAAGCCCCCCCTACCAAAAAAACACTTAGTCCATGAGCTAAGCACTGTAGTTACACCGTAAACCTTGCCAATAGGAAGAGACTCCATGGCGCTACAGCGCTGATTGTATTAGAATACGAAGCGACCACTGTTCAACCCACAAGGCTGAAAATTACGAGTGTGGTCAATGCGATGAATAATATTCTTCTTCATCTGTTTACCCTCCAAGGTTGGCTTTTCCCTCGGACTCAGTGAGGGATCCCACCTCTACCGCCTCAAGGGCAGTGTCCTGGATCTTCAGACTCTGGGTTGGGGGATACAACTGGGGAGGATGACCAGTACCTCGCCCACGCGGCCTCACCTGCTATGCTGAACAGGGGCCTTGCGTGGAGATGGGAACATTGGAAGGGATAGACAAGGAAGAGGGAAGGAAGCGGCCGTGACCTTAAGTTAGGTACCGTCCCGGCATTTGCCTGGAGGGGAAGTGGGAAACCACGGAACACCACTTCCCGGATGGCTGAGGTGGGAATTGAACCCACCTCTACTCAGTTGACCTCCCGAGGCTGAGTGGACCCGGTTCCAGCCCTCGTACCACTTTTCATATTTCGTGGCAGAGCCGGGAATCGAACCCGGGCCTCCGGGGGTGTCAGCTAATCACACTAACCACTACACAACAGAGGCAGACGCGATGAATAATACAGATCGTTATTCTTGGCTTCCTAGGCAGGGGTCGTTATCTCACCGGCAGGGAGCTCCTCAATTATTCTCACGTAGCTGAGTGGACCTCGAACGGGCCCTCAGAGCTAGACAAAAATCTCTGACTTGGCCAGGGATAAAATCCAGGTCTTACGGGTTTAAAGGTAAGCTCATCAAACCTAGAATGTTGTACCGGTAACTTGACAATATAGCCTATATATATTTACAATTTGCATGATGTCGCACCGACACAGATAAGTCTTATGGCGACGGTGTATGAGTGGGAAGGAACCGGCCGTGGCCTTAATTAATGAATAGCCCCAGCATTTGTGTGGTGTGAAAATGGGATACCAGCTCGGAAGATCTGCCGAGGTTGGGGGTTCGAATCCACTATCTCCCGAATGCAAACTCACAGCTGCGCGCCCTTAACTCCACGGCCATATCGGTCGGAGGATTTTAAAATAATTCAGTGTCACCTCTCAAGTTTATATGTGGTCTGTAGCGTCTCCAGGATCAGTTTAGCTCTTGGCCGTGGGTTTAAGGCCGGCTGCTCTTCCTGCTGCCAAGTGTTGGTCCTCTTGAAAATCCTACCAAAAGTCAAAAGAATTCGAAAAAGGGCAGTCGGCATGCGAACCGTGTGGTTAGACCACTGCACCAGCCCACCACCTTACGTCAACAACGAATAATTTCGCAAATATATTCTAAAGAGTCAGAATATAATCAACCATACAAACTGACCAGAGGGACTTTCCTTTCCCATAACAGTACGCGTTGAGGTAAATTAGAACCGTATACACTGTAAAAGGGGCTGATCAGATTTCTTTTTGACCAAAGAAGGACATTCACCCATATACCTGAAATATGTTTCGGAGTACTTGATGGAGTACAGAGAAGCAGTCATTTGCATGGAAACTTCCGTTTTCTTTAATCGTATGATAGGTCCAATCTCCTTCATATTCAGTGACTTCAATATTTCCGGATGTTGGTGCCACCATTTTCGAAGAAATTACATTTATTTCAACACATTTATGGTGTGCGGATCGTAAGGTTTTGTTATGCTGCAAGTGTGACACTATATGTTCGCCCTCCAAGTCGACAGCTGCAGTCGTTAAAGTGCGGCCAGTATCCAGTATTCGGGAGATAATGTGTTCGAATCCCACTGTCGGTAGCCCTGAAGATGGTGGTTTCCCAGTTTCACACCAGACAATTGCTGGGGTTGTACCTTAATGAAGGCCATAGCCGCTTCCTTCCCACTCCTAGTCTTTTCCTGTCTAAGACCTATCTATGTCGGTGCGACGTAAGCAACTTGTAAAAAAGTTCCCCTACACGTTTCATCCTTTTTTTATTATTTGCTTTACGTCGCACCGACACCAATAGGTCGTATGGCGACGAACAGATAGGAAAGAGCTTAGAGTGGGAAGAAATCGACTGTGGTCTTAGTTAAGGTACAGTCCCAGCATTTGCCTGGTATAAAATGTAATTTTTGATAAATATATACTTTTCCTACAAGTCATAGTTGAAAGTACTTTTTCACTTAGGCGTTTTTCTTCCTTGTTGAGCGTGAAAAACAAATTTAATACTGTTGATGGTTATAGATTACATGTAATGCGGATGCCTTCGCAGCTAACTGACCAGAGTTATGTCAATGGATTTCGGATACACAGCCAAAGAATATGAGATGTGAAGAAGTGTTGCCAACTCGAGTTTGTGAAGATGCTTAGTCTGTTCGAAGACTACATAGGCCTAAATGATTAATTGGCAGCATTTGTACATACTACCCGCGAATGCCTTGTTACGAATAAGTGGAACGTTTGCAGTAACTGTTTACCATATGGGAAGGAGTACATTTGGGCGTCCTGCTGTACTCACAGACATCGCGCAAGGAGGACGTCTGGCTAGCCTATTGTAAACACTGTTCCGATGTAGAGTAACTGAATGCAGTGGTTTGGAGAAGAGGGAAGACTGTATGGTACACTTTTTATAGCTACAGAAATCGGTGATGAAGCTGGTGTCTCTAATCTGGGCAGTATAGTCTGTCTATTACATGAATTTTGACAACTGTTTGTAAAATACGAGTGTTTTTCCACACCCTTGACCACCTACTTAGCCCGCATTCAACTCAACTGAGTGTTAATTGGATATCTTTTTCCTACAAATAGACACATACACACCAATCTCTTAATGTATGGCTTTTACCGAGCTCGATAGCTACCGTTACTTAAGTGCGGCCAGTATCCAGTATTCGGGAGATAGTAGGTTCGAACCCCACTGTCAGCAGCCTTGAAAACAGTTTTCCGTGGTTTCCCATTTTCACACCAGGCAAATGCTAGGGCTGTACCTTAATTAAGGCCACCGCCGCTTCCTTCCCACTCCTAGCCCTTTCCTGTCCCATCGTCGCACAAGACCTACCTGTGTCGGTGCGATGTAAAGCAATTAGCAAAAAAAGTATTATGGCTCAATGGCTGAGTGGTTCGCGTCTTGGCCGTCGGTCCTCGGAGTCCCCAGTTCCATTTCTGGTCAGGTCAAGGTATTTTAATCTTACAAGGTTAACTCCTTTGCTCAGAGACTGAATGTTCCTTCCTACAGTCTTCACACACAACACACTACACTATCCTCCACCCTAGTAACACGCAGTTTTCTGTACACTGCAGACCCAACCTACTCTCACCAGAGGGTCTACCTTACAAGGTCTAGAACAGACTAGCAATTATTATTATTATTATTATTATTATTATTATTATTATTATTATTATTATTATTATTATTATTATTATTTTAGACCTTAAACATCACTTCTCTTCTACCAGTCAGAAACCTGTATTCATTTTAAACGTAATAATGTAGCTATATATTCAAAATAAGTGATTTTTAAATTTTATTTCTACAGTCCAGCTAGAGAGTGTTTGATTGTTATTCTTTGTAATTTTTGGGAACTTCAAGAGTATGAGGAAGTATAATTAATATAGAATACACCACACATAACGTTATTTAAAAATTGTTGTAAGTAAACACATTCAGACTTAAAACTACGTCATGCCGGGCTGAGTGGTTCAGACGGTTAAGGCGCTGGCCTTCTAACCTCAACTTGGCAAGTTCGATCCTGGCTCAGTCCGGTGGTATTTGAAGGTGCTCAAATACGACAGCCACGTGTCGGTAGATTTACTGGCACGTAAATATAACTCCTGTGGGACTAAATTCCGGTACCTCGGCGTCTCCGAAGACCGTAAAAGTGGTTAGTGGGATGTAAAGCAATTAACATTATTATTATTATTATTATTATTATTATTATTATTATTATTATTATTATTATTATTATTATTATTATTATTATTAAAACTACGTCATGCAGAATTTATTAAACTGAGTTAGCTCTGCTAGGATGCTGCAGACACACCTCGATATGCCATCTCCAGGTCCAACGAGAAACACAAATACTTTATAGTTTTGAAGTTAGTTGATGTAATACCAGCTATTGTGTGGAAAATATCGGTGGTAAATTTTATTGTCCAAAAGATCCACTTCCTTGCCTCTTTTGAACTCAAAAGTGGGCAGTTGAGATCAATGTAAGGGCTCGTAACTGCTGGTATTGTCGCAATGTCGGCTCCCCTTTCTCCGGAAGCCAGATGCTGACATTTAATATCCTTCTTGAAACACCTGCCATTTTCTTTAGGACGAAAGCATTTTATTGTATATGCTTTTCGAAATAAATGTAGCGAACTCAACTAAATTGTGGATATCAAAAACATGTACAATTTAATCGGTCCTCTTTAGCATAAACTAATGTTAAATTGATTCTTGCCCATGCTAAATTTACACATGAAATGTTTCCCCTAGGTATGTTCTCATCACCCGCTGCATTTTTTGTTACGTTCAATACAAACGACGATTGATGTGGATAATTATGCTAAGTATGTGTCCGATTGACGAAATTATAATGCAAGAGTAATGAAATATTCCATCTGTCATCAGTGTAAAAATTCACACGTTTTTTAAGTGGCAAATATAATTTCTTTAACACCTCGA
This sequence comes from Anabrus simplex, assembly GCF_040414725.1. Taxonomy (NCBI): domain Eukaryota; kingdom Metazoa; phylum Arthropoda; class Insecta; order Orthoptera; family Tettigoniidae; genus Anabrus; species Anabrus simplex. The sequence goes on from NC_090266.1 coordinate 249,134,620, forward strand.
TTCATAAGGATTTAAATACAATGATGATGTTCTTTCATTTCGTCGTGATAAACATTTCGTTTTCTCAGATCTGTAACAAAACAATAATTAATAATTTTAAGTCAGATTAATATTTCTGTTACTGTTGAATGCAGTCTCGATAAATACCTTCATTTTATGTCGTAACAGTAACGATATTTCTTATGGCGTATTCAGCTTCATAAGGCAACCTCCTTATAATACGTCATATGTTATTGATATATAGCTTTTAAACAAGGCTATTATAACTCAATAAATGATCTTATATCATAATTAATGTTAGTTAGTAACATAACGGGCCTAAATTATATTGGTATTTGAAAACTTTAACACAGACTAATGTTAAAAACAAGAGAGTAGCGATAATTTATTAATGAATTGTTATTCATTATAGATTCTAAAATAGATCATTTACATACGATGAGTTGAGGTGGATGGGGCGAGCGCTGCCTTGTCCCGAAGCAGGTTATTTCCTGCTCTAATGTTGCACGGAAATTGTCCTGTTCATGGCAGATTGCTCCGATATTGCTGTCATTTCCGCTGACAGAGTGCCCGTACGTAATTAGTTAACTGGAACGTTAAATGAAGATTACTGCAGGCTCAATATGGATATTCCTTCCCTTCCATTCGTTGTCATATGAATATCGAGCAAGAATATCACTCATTCCTTATTATTCCTTGGACGGGTTCTTGAGGGCAAAACTACAGTGAATAGTAATTTGATCAAGTATTCCTGATCTGAGCAAATTTTTAAATCACGTCATTGTGTAACTGGGGTAAAAGACTGTGTTGCTTTCCCATAAATTTGATATCAGCACTAAATTTGAAAAGAATATATTGAAAACAATATCTATGTTACCTTTTTGAAAGGAGTATAGAAACATTAAATAGATAAAGGTTCAAGCAAGGAAATCGATAATTCTAAAAAGTGGGTCCAGAATGATGTAGGACCTCTGAAAGGAAATGCTAGAGGACCTTTACAAACAACCCTGTATGTGTATTCCTAAATAAATGTTTATGAAATCTCTGTTATATTAGTAGCATTATATTCAGCCAACAGAGAAAAAGGTATAACAAGTAACCTCATACAATACATCTTCTAAGTTGAATTCAGGTGGTTGAGGAATTATATGCCACCAGGCTGACTTCGAATGTACTACAGTTTACATTGTCGCCCAAAAATGAGCACATGGTTTTCGTACTGTACGTTTTCGAAATTTAATTTTTATCCGACTTAATTTTAATTATTATCAAAATATAGTTGCCTCCCATGTACGTACTAACCGTGTGGATACCCACAATAAACATTATATATATATATATATATATATATATATATATATATATATATATATATATATATATATATATATATATATATGTATGTATGTATAGGCTGAATTGTTTGTAAGACTGCGCGGAACTTACTCAATGTCGGGCGACTATTTATTTTTGAGAGACTGCATATAGGGCTGTTTACTTTGAGATCCAGAACCCCCTACACAAATGAACATAGAAAAAATTCCTTAGATCTCTACCTGGAGTTATATTGTCGCACAATTTAAACGTATTATTATGACTTGTGTCCATTTAAGGTTGCATATTTCAGTTGTTATCATGAGTTGACCAAAATTCCTTGGTCTAAACCATGCATAGGAATAGTGATTCACAACCCGCGTGTGGTTCTGGACCTCCACGCAAGATACAAGAGATGGCACTGTGAAAGGTCAATGTTTGTTCGTCCGTCCCTCTTTCGCATCGCAAACCTGAATAAAAATCAGTGGCGTGCAGCGGCTCAGTACCAATTCGAGAGTCGGCACAAGCAATGAAATCAGCTACTAACTCTGTAGCTGTGCTCAAAAATGTTTCAGTTGCTAAGAAGGGAAGGATCCGAGATGTTGACGCTAAAATTAGATTCACATCAGATTTGGTGGGGCAGGGCAATGAATACATACCACAAAATGTTTAGAATCTTTGGATCATAAACCGGAGATATAATGAAAATGAAGGGAACACAGATATTTATGAAACTAATTGAACATCTGGCACGCAGTGTTCATGAAATAGCGCTTCAAAATAAGGCAAAATTTATGCCAAACCAGCAAGCAACCCGTGCTTCGCTACGGTATTATACTGAAATTGATAATTGAATGCTTAACGTTTTATATCTAATCCACCGAAATTCTCGATCTGACTCGTTTTCTGAGAGAATCCACCAAATTTCGCGATCTGACTCGTTTTCTGAGAGATTACGGCAAAGTTACTCCCAGTTTTCAATCTTTCTTTCCAGCAATCGATTTCGTACTTCCCGAGCTAGGTCCAGATATTCCAACCAGTCAGTTGGGTCCCTAAACCTTTGCCATCTTTTCCTATAATAATTTTTCATACGGATCAAATCCTTGAGGAGATCCAGAGTGGTGTCGTCTTGGGTGCCTTGGCGGTACTGAACTCGCGACCGGACTGCATACGTAGTCTTACCCGGCCAGGTCCCGTTTCCAGCGCGGTCCAAACATTTTGACGACGGTCCAGAATATTTTTATTTTTATAATTAGGGTGGGTGGTGTTAGCTGAATTTAGGTCATTATTATTATTATTATTATTATTATTATTATTATTATTATTATTATTATTATTATTATTATTATTATTATTATTGATGTTCTGGACCCCACAGCAAGATGCAAGACCGCTACTTGGCGGTAAATTACTTCTGCTGCCATTGTCATTGCTGAAAATGTGACCAGCACCATTGTCGCGCGTAGCCAATTGCGGGGGATTTCTGGCGATACGAATGATAAACTTCCGTGCATTATTGACCTTATTATAGATGTGAAAATTTGCACGGTCAATGTTATTCCTATGGTTTATTTCAAATGTGTTCGGCTCCACGGCTAAATGGTTAGCATGCTGGCCTTTGGTCACAGGGTCCCGGGTTCGATTCCCGGCAGGTTCAGGAATTTTAACCTTAATTGGTTAATTCGCTGGCACGGAGGCTGGGTGTATGTGTCGTCTTCATCATCATTTCATCTTCATCACGACGCGCAGGGCGCCAAATGAAAAGACCTGCATCTTGCGAGCCAAACATGTCTTCGGACACTCCTGGCAATAAAAGCCATACGATATTTCATTTCAAATGTGGTTTTGTTTATATGCTACGAGAATCTACTGTAATCTAACTTTACGTTCTCCACAGGAAAAGATGGCTGTTGAAAACGAACCCAGAAAGATTAAAAATGATCAGTTTATGATCAGAATAAGTACATTATAAACAGTAAAATCAATTGGTCTCAACTCATTTTTCACCCCACCGCCGTTAAGTTGATTTACCCCCATCCCCTCCGAAAAGAAGGCATGTTTCTTTATGTTTAAAGGAGATTCCAAATACCAATGTTCACGTCTGTTACCTTCAGTTTTGAGATATACGTATTCCCATAAAAAGAATTCAGTTTCTTTTCACTTCCCTTCACACCCCCCCCCCGCCCCCTAAATTAATTTTCCTGCAAAAAATACTTGTTTCGATAATAGTAAAGGATCTTCTAAACACCATTTGTCCCTACTCTAACATCTTCAGTCTTTGAGATATGTGTCCTTATAAAAGTAATGCAAGTCCTTTTCACTCCCGCCTCCAAGATGGTTTCCCGCACAAAACGTTTTTTTTCTTTGTTTCAAAAGGAGATCCAAATACTAATTTTCACGTCTGTAACAACTTTCGTTTTTATTACATGTAAGTATCCTCGTACAATTAATTCTATTAATTTTTCAATTCTTTCACCTCCCCCTTCCCCCTTCATTGCATTTTCAAAGAATACGTGTTTCTTTCCTTTTAAAGCAGATTCCAAATATTAATTTTCACGTCTGAAAAATCTTTCGTTTTTGAGATAATGGTATCTTCATACAAATAATTCAACTAATTTATCAATTCCCCCCCCCCTTAAGTTGATTTCAGAAAAAATACGTATTTCTTTATTTTTAAAGAATATTCCAAATACCAAATTTTACGTCTGTAAAATCTTCATTTTCTGAGATATCAGTATCCTAATTAAAATAATTCTACCCCATTTTCAGCCACTTTTTACCCCACACACCCTAGCCAAGTGGCTTTTCCGAAAACAAAAAAAAATATGTTTCTTTATTTTTAACAGAGACAAAAATACCATTTTTCACTTCTGTAACATGTTAAGGTTTTGAGATATACTGTATATATGCTCATTTTAAAATTTCACCCCATTTTTAGTTCCCCTTAAGTGGAGTTTCCAAAAACAAATCACCTATGTTTCTTAATTTTTGCAGGAGATTCCAAATACCAATTTTTACGTCTGTAACGTTTTACGTTTCTGAGATACACCGTAGTATAGTCTTTCTAAAAATTCACCCCAATTTGTCACTCCTGTTTAACCCCCTTAATTATATTTTCCAAAGACAAAAAATGTGTGCCTCTTTATTTTTAAAGGAGATCCCAAATACCAATTATCAGGTCTGTACTATCTTCAGTTTCTGAGATATAAGTATCCTCATTAAAGGCATTCAACCAGTTTTTCGCCCTTTTAACCCCTCCTATTGGGATTTTCCGAAAATATACAAATACGTGTTTCTTTATTTTTAAAGATTTTAAATACCAATTTTTACATCTGCAAACTTTTAAAGTTTTGAGATATAGATACATACATTTTAAAAATTCACCCCCTTTTCACCCCTATTAATTGGATTTTCCAAAAACCAAACAAATACGTGTTTCTTTATTTTCAAATTGAGATCCCAAATACCAATTTTCAGGTTTATGATACCGTCAGTTTCTGAGATATAAGTATCCTCATTAAAGGCATTCAAACCATTTTTCACCCTTTCTCACCCCTCCTCGTGGGATTTTCCGGAAACAAAAAGTACGTGTTCCTTTATTTTTAAAGAGGATTCTAAATACGAATTTTTACATATGTAAACTTTTAAAGTTTTGAGATATAGATACACTCATTTTAAAAACTCACCCCCCTTTTCACCCCCTTAGCGACATAATATCCAAAAATCCTCCCGTAGCAGGCACCTAAATTGTAATATAAATGTATCCTAAAAATTTCATTTCTTTATGTCCAGTAGTTTTGGCTCGGCGATTATGAATCAGTCAGTCAGTCATTCAGTCAGGACATGTTCCTTATATATATAGATATGTGACGTCACATGGATACTCTTTTATAGGATGACGGTGTGTTGACTTGCGCGCTCAGATGGAGTTTAGCTGTTGTATGTATGTTGTATGTTGGGTATTCAACCCGAAGGATGGTTTGATCCTCTGCTTCTCCGCCAACAGCTGTCATCAATAGCCTAGGCGTCACTGAAGAGGCGTACTAGGGAAATGAGGAGTAGGTAGTTTCCCGTTGCTTTCCTCACCGAGCCAGCAGTTGCTATTACATATCAGTCTGCCAAGCCCACTGAAATGCACGCACCAACCGACCCCTATGAGCGACAGTTTCACACCATTCATAACAGGGAGCTGGCGAGGTGTAGTGTTTACAGGGCACTGTGTCTTCTGGTGTGGGCTATATCAAATTTGTTATTTTCATTGACCTGTCTCAGTCTCATCCATGGCTTTGACAATATGAAAGTGACTGAGGTATGAGTGATGCTAGTAATACCATTCCTTATGCAGCTGTTGTATAGAATATCAAATTTATAATGGAAAAGGAAGATTTGAATGTTGTGCCAATCAACTATCTCAGCACAGTGGGCAATTCATTTATTGATCTTACTTTTACTCCTAATATTACTGCCGAACTCTTAAATTATGGCTCTTTCTTTCTCATATCACAGATCCATACTACACAGAATTATTTCCCATACTATAAGTGTTCCATGTTCTATTGAACAGAATGTATTATCCACATAATATGTATCTCTTATTTCTAATAAGTCTACGGAACACTCAAAACCTTGCACCCGTTACAATAGCGACAGCTTACCGCCAATTCTTATTGATTTAACGTCGCATTAACACATTCAAGGTTTTTGGCAACGCAAGGATTGAACAGGGATAGGACTGAGAAGGAAGAGGCCATGGCCTTAATTAAGGTATGCAAATTGGAAATCATGGAAAACCATCTTCAGGGCTGCCGACAGTGGGGTTCGAACCCGCTGTCTCCCGAATGCAAGCTCACAGCTACACGCCCCTAACCGCACCGTCAGCTCGCACGATTAAGACTACGTGTTCATCTTAATATTATTAAAATGCTCAACCCACATTACACCAATTATTATAGTTTCGATCTCTACTCCAGTGAGTGACCTATCAGCAAGTGGCTCATCCATTGTTTTTAAATTTTCTTTTTTGGCAAACGAGTTTTCAATGTTGTTCTTCCTCAATCAAATGCGTGTGACACAGTCAGCGAGCGTGGTCAACTCTTGCTAGACCATTTAAACACTGTGATGCCGAGTAAAATTATTACAGGATGAAAGAGGACTTGTGTCGTGAATATTTCAATGCTAACATTTATTATTATTCACTAGTGCCATGTTAAGTATTGATAGTCAGTGACGTGGACTAACTGTTAGCTACTTATTCTGTGACTAACAGTAGTAGTTGGCACCTATGCTGACAGAGTTAATAGTGGCTAATCCTACAGTGTGTGTAAAGTAATTTAGTAGGTCATTTTCGAAGACATTCTACCGAACGTGATATCCGTCTTTCATTAGTAAACAATGAGTTGTGAAAACAACGTTTTCAGTGAGAGAGAAGAAGCTTTCATCGGGCACGTGTGACCAAGGTTGTACGGGTATAACGTCTCGTCCCTACTTGTCACGGAGTTCGACATTCTTTCTTTTTACTGCTAACTACCGTCAACCGCGCTATTTGCAGTAAATCACATGGGACATAGTCTGACCAAATCTTTAATATTCAGGTGGTCTCTCCCACATCTTGTAACCAGAATTCAATACATCTTCCAGGAAGAAGACGGTGTGGGACAATCATGCAGCCTTACGCTGGAACTTCACCTGATGGCAGAAAAATGCGAGTGGACTACGTTTCGTGCTACTGTGACTCTGTCTGCGGCTAAATATGAACAAATTTCCCCGAGAAACTTTAAGACATCATTCCTTGACACCAGCATAATGAAGCCTTCGTAAAGTCTCGAGATGAGGATTTATCTTCTTCTTTTCTTTGTAAGTAGATCTGATCGACTAATTAATACTCTACTTTTTAGAGTACTTTGAACTAGATTAGCGTGTTGTTGCTGCATGATGAATGTGCATGTATTAATTTTTTGTTAGGCAGTTTCTTCTAACAACTTCAAGTTACGGCCGATTTCGCGGACTTAATAATATAAAATTAATAATCACTGAAATGAAATGGCGTATGGCTTTTAGTGCCGGTATTGTTCGAGGACATGTTCGGCTCGCCAGGTGCAGATCTATGACTTGACTTCCGTAGGTGACCTGCGCGTCATGATGAGAATGTAATAATGTAATTGTGTTTACGTCCCACTAACTACTTTTGACGGTTTTCGGAGACGCCGTGGTGCCAGAATTTTGTTCCGCAGGTGTTCTTTTATATGCCAGTAAATCTACCGACACGAGCCTGACGTATTGGAGCACTTTCAAATACCACCGGACTGAGCCAGAATGGAACCTGCCAAGTTGGGGTCAGGCGGCCAGCGCTCCAACCATCTCAGCCACGCAGCCTGGCGTGATGAGAATGAAATGATAATGAAGACGAGACATACACCAAGCCCCTGTCCCAGCGGAACTAACCTATGATGGTTAACATTATTGGCCCTGCTGGGATTTGAATCCGGGACCCCTTTGACCAAGGGCCAGCACGCTAACCATTTACCCATGGAGCCGTAATCTATGCGTTGCAAACTACAGCTAAATTGTTAATTTAACGGATACAGCCCTATTTCATAATTGTTAGCAACATTGTTGATGATTATGGGGTGTTTTGTGATATTGAGCACCCAAATGATAATAAATGTTTTGAGATATAGGCCCACTCGATACTGATAGATGTTAATTAGGAATGCCTGCCCATAGAAATATAATGCTTTTCAGGAACACTTGTATCATGAGAAAACGTATTGCACCCTTTGCACTTCTTCCTCTACGATGATTTCTTCTTTCTGGATCCACCACGACTGCCCTTTAATAGAACATACTCACGCAGACGTCTCTTATCATCAGGGGAGGTCTCGTTCACTAGACCGTCATGTGCGAAGAGATAGGAGGATAGGAGGCTATTAGGCATTCGGCTAATCTATTCTACTGAAGTAAAAGAATTACTGGCCCGGACTGAGGTATAAATGTGTTTATTTTATAAAAGAAAATGGCTAATGAAAATGAATAAACACTAAAGAGGAATTTTGAATTAAAATAAATTATAAACCTGATTCAAGCATGTGTGCAACAAGTGTAACCGTCATCAACTCAAAGTAAATATACAAAAAAACAGCTGTTCATCCTCAAATAAACTACACTGATATAATAATGGAGGCTCAAAATTAAGTGTCTCTCTAATTAATTCACCGAATATAATTAACTAAACAAATATGTACTCTAGTTAACTACGTCATTTCTAGACAATATGACACTCTTGCAATATTATCCGCTTGTGCAACTGAATAACCATTCACTAAAGTGAACCTTGAATATATAATAATGACTGAAAGTGCATAACTAAAAGATTATAATTATTCATTACCAGTTTCTAATTAGTGGTGTTCACACATGCAATTATTATAACTCAGAATATTCAATAGTCTTTGGGATTCACTGCTCCCCTTTTCTTTTCATTTAAATTAAATTATAGTACCTTTTCATAGATGTAGTGGCCTCTCACTGATAAATATCCCCATATGGCACTTTAAAAATTGCCTCATAAAGTTAATTGCCAATGATTTATTTCTTTCTTCATCACAATTTACTGATTTAATGGTGGCATCACTGTGTAAAACAGTGAAGATAGAAGGTCAATCACCTCAAGTTTAATTAATTATCTAGTCAACTGAACACCCATTGTTTATATTTATATGGAATGCGTTGATCATATTTGGTGTCACAGGGGCCCAAACTACCTGAACCGAAAAAATGCATAACATACATTTATAATTTCTATATCAACCATGTCTGAATTTACGCATGAGAAAATTTATTATTGTGGGGTGCACTGTTCAGTAACGTTTATAATAATGTTTGCCGTTATTACGTCAACATAAGTGAATCTAAGTTGCTGTCTAGTTACATTGACGCGAGCTGTCCTGAACCTAACATTATACAAAACACATCGGAAATTCTCCCATCTTAATGAAAGAAAATCTATTGTAACCGTACAACAGGGTTACACATTCCATTCAGTATTTATTATTATTATTATTATTATTATTATTATTATTATTATTATTATTATTATTATTATTATTATTATTATTATTAACCCGATTCATTAGATTTTATATTCTGTTTCCCATCATTTAGACTGTAATAATTAGGTACCACGTATATTATTGTATTTTCCTTTTATTAGTACCGCAAATCTCAATATATATATATATTTTTTGTTAAATTAAAAGACGTCAATGATTGTTCATTGTGACGTAAATTATAGTCATAAACTCAGTTTTATTTTAATTATAATAAGTGATTCCAGCACCATATACAATCCTCAATTGTGGAAATGCAACAGTAATTTAATATTGTCCTCATCCATATCCCTGCAAATTGCCAGATATGTGAGTTTATCACCTCACGCCTTGAGATAATTGATATAAGAGGTGTGCTCTACCGAATTTTGTTGTTTTTCTTAAAAAAGCAACTGGCGCTCAAACAAATGTTATTTATATTGTGTGGAAGATATGAAGGTATAAGAGTAGTGGTTGGAGTAGCCACAACGTGTCGCCAGCAACGTGGGACTCGAAAGGTTCAGAAAAAGTGTTTCTGAATGGCAATATACATGGATCAGTTCTTTTAATGAGTACGCATATGTTAAATTCACCGAGTAATGTTAGGAAGGTCATTTTGTTGAAGTTTGTATTTAAGGGGTAATGTCAGAGGAAGTGCAAGGGGAAATAGCTTTGAGATCGCGAAAAATTAGTAGGAAACCGAAGATGGACAAAGATAGCAATATGCAGTCAGGTGATGAGGCTAAGGTTATTGTGTCCAAGGAAATCCAAGGTGGTAACATAAATAGGAAGTTGGTGACTAATGTGGGACCTACTGAAAGTCAGAAAATAGTAGAAACTGAGGAAAACGCTGTCACGCAAGATCAAAGTAAAGGGGTGATTGACCTTGGTTTATTTAATTTGCTGATGTCCAAAATGACTGAGCAGAATAATATTATGAGTGAGAAAATTGAATCTCAGAATAATATTATGAGTGAGAAAATTGAAGCTCAGAGTAATGCCATAAATAGTATTAATAAGAAGATTGATGATGTTAGTAATAAGATAGATCATAAGGTGTTCGAAATAAGTAAGCAAATTAATAATTTACAAAGTAAGGTAAATAGGGAGTGTAGTGACATCAGAGCTGAGATGGAATTGGGTCGGAGCAATCTCCATACGGAAATAGAGCAAATTATTGAGACATGCATCAAACAGATTGATGAATTAGGCGCCAAGATCGAGTCTAATGAAGGAGAAATCAATGAGTTAGTAGAAGAAAGATTTGAAAAGATAACCAATACAGTGGGGCAAGAAACTAGGAAATGTATTAGTAGGGTAGAATATGTGGAAAGAAAACTTGGAGAAGTAGGTGATCTAGAGAGTGAACAAAAATCATTATCAGAGAAGGTGAGAGAATCGGAAGAAAAGTTGCAGGAGGAATTAAGAAAAATTCAAGGAAAGGCTGAGGAAACAGTGGAAGAAAAATTTCTGAGTTGCCAGAGAGTACTCCAGAAAGAAGTGCGTGACAGTAGAAATGTACGTGAAATAATTGTAAATAATGGTTTAATCACTAGAGATCATGATTTACCTAAGTTTTCTGGGAAAGAATTCAACCCGATGGAATTTATGAGAGTAGTAGAGAAGAAATTTGCTGTTCAATTAAGAGACAATATTACTAGCTGGGAAACTGTATTGGAGATCTTATCTAATGCTTTCGTAGGAGAGACTAAGTCTTGGTTTCAGGTATATAGAAGCTCGATGTCTAGTCTAACTGACTTTAAGGAAAAATTCTTAGCTAAATTTTGGAGTGAAGGTGTTCAGAGTAGAGAGAGGGAGAGAGTAATGTTTGGCAGGTATAATTCTAACGAGGGTGTTAGAATGACAGAATATTTTTGGCTCATGTTTTGGTGTGGAGAAATTTAGAATGTATTGGACCTGAGGCTGATATAGTTAGACTTATGGCTAAGCACTATCCCGATAGAATAAGAGAAGCAGTTTGTATGCAAAAAGTGGAGACTATTAAGGAAATGGAGGTTTTGTTGGAAAGTTTTGTTGCTTTAGGTAGTAGCTTGAATAATAGTAGGACATTAAATAGGAATGTAGAAGGAAGGGGTAACCAATCTAATAATCAGGACAGGCCTATGAATAATCGTAACTACAGAAGAGAATATCAGGAGAGACCTAATAATAATTTCCACAGGGAGAGAAATTATCAAAATAGTTCGGAACATTTCAGGACTGGGAGGCGTGATTATGGAAATCAACCAGAAGCTGGGAGGCGGGAGAATCCAGGCCATAATAATAATAATAATGACGCTAGAGGAAATAGGCAACAGGGGAGGCCGACTGAGGTGTGTAACCAACAAGTCGTAACCGAACCAAGTAATTTAAACGCGCAACGGACTGTATAAACAGGTCACTGAGACAGTCCGTAAATGGTGAGTTCACGTATGAGGTAGATAAGTATGTTAATGTCGATCAGCCTATAGTTGTAAGTGAACATGATTGTGACCTAAGTAGCAAAAATTCAAATGTTTTAAGTGACGACTTAATCGTAGACAATAAATTTTATAAGTGTAATTTAAATTTAGATATAAGGCAAGATTTGCTAAGTGATCTTATATTATGTAATGAGGATAATTTAAGTAGTGTTACTGTTACACCGACGATTGAACTGCTGATATGGGGCAGAAAAGTTAAGATTTTGTTGGACTCTGGTAGTGAGAAGTCATGTGTAAATTCCAAGCTGTATGAGGAAGTTTTGAGAGAGAATTATGATGTAGCGGAAATTCCAGTGAGGAATACGTTCATCGTAACAGCTGTTGGAAACAAGTCTCAGAGGGTGAATAAACAAATAGCTGTCCCCATTAACATAAGAGGAGAATTTATTTTCCAACCATGCTTAGTTGTGCCTAATTTAGTTTATGCCGTTATTTTAGGTGCTGACTGGTTAACGTGTCACAAGGCTAAATTAAATTTTGATCTGTGTAATGTCAATCTTATTTGGGGAAAGAGTAGCAGGGAAGTCAGGTTACCATATGATGTTTTGTCAGAAATTAGTGCGAATAAATTGTGTTCTAGTACGGAAGGGCCTTGTGAAATTCCTAATATTAGGAAAAATATTGATGTCTGCCATGTGTCTATACAGAGAGATTCTAGAGATGAATTGTATGAGACAGTGGAGAAATGTACTTTAGCGGAGAGTCAGAGGGACGAATTGTGTGAATTATTGATATCACATAGTGATGTTTTTAGTGACCGGCCTGGTAGAACACATCTTTACGAACACAAATTTAATGTTCTTGATAATTCAACTTTTGTAGGAACGAAATATCCCATTCCGTTAAAATACGCTAGCGCTGTTGAAGAGCAGATTGACATTATGCCAAATTATAATATAATTGAACCATCATGTAGTCCTAATTTGAATCCACTTGTTATTATACCTAAGAAGGATAACACGGTAAGATTGTGCATTGATGGTAGATTAATGAATATGAGAATTGAAGCCGATCAGCAAAGGGCGGAGACGGTAGAGGAACTTATTCAGCGTTTTGAAGGTATAAAATGGTTTTCTACTTTTGATTTGTCGTCATCTTTCTGGCAGATTCCACTTAGAGAAAGCGACCGTCCACTTACGGCGTTTGCATACAAGAATTGCTTGTATCAGTTCGCCGGGGTGCCTTTCGGGACCCGTACTTCATCTGCAGCATTAATTAGAGCCATGAGTAAAGTATTAGGGAGAGATACGGATAGTTTTGTGACCATGTACATAGACGACATTGTTATAGCATCTGACACGTTTGAGGAACACATGAAATACTTACAGATTGTTCTACATAAAATCAGGGAAGGGGGATTTACATTAAAACTGAGTAAATCGACATTGTGTTCACAACAGATTACATTTTTGGGACACACTGTATCTGAACAGGAGGTAAAACCGGAACAGACGAGATTAGACAAGATAAACAACACTCCTACTCCACGTAATGTTAACCAATTGAAATCTTTTCTGGGAATGTGTAATTACTTTCGACGTTTTGTGGGTAAATATTCTGCGCTGTTAGAGCCGTTTCGTGAGCTATTGAAAGGAGGTGCGAAGTGGAAGTGGAGGAAAGAACATGATGAGGCTTTCCAGAAGTTGAAGGATGGATTTAATGAAGCAGTTATGTTGAGATATCCAATGTCAGATCGTGAATTTATTCTCATGACTGATGGTTCAGAGAAGGGAGTTGCTGGATGTTTATGTCAGAGAGATGATAACGGCAATTTAGGCATAGTTTCCTTGGCAAGTCGTGGGCTCAGTATGGCAGAAAAGAGATATACTATCAATGAGATTGAATTTCTTGCAATCATGTATTCATTAAGTAAGTTTAGAATGTACGTTTTAGGTAATACATTTGAGATATGGACTGACCATCAGGCCTTGGTATTCTTAAATACTTACAAACTAACTAGTAATCGTATGACTCGTTGGATTTTAGCCATAAGTGAATACGATTTTAAGATACGTCATATTAAAGGGAAAGATAATGTTATGGCTGACTTTCTCAGCAGGTATCTCCATAAGGAGGAAAATACTCTCTCTTTAGAGGTGAAAGAAGGTATTTTGATTTGTGTTGGCTGGATGACTGATAATACTGCAGAAAGAGATAGACTTCGTTATCTGTTGTCCGAGCAGGAAAGAGAAGAAGAGTTGGCGGGACTGTTGACCTCGCTTAGAGATAAGGAACCAGGTACTGTTCTAGTGAAAGGTAAACTTACGTATAAGTTATGTAATGGTTTTCTCACTCGGAAATGTTATTCTGGGAAGTTCAATGTATGTGTACCTGAAGCCCTGCAAGAGGATATGATTTGGTTTTATCATAAGGAGCTGGGTCATTTTGGAGCAAATAAGGTCTTATATGTGATTCAGGGTAACTTTGTGTGGAGGAATATGGGAAGGCACGTGAGGAAAATACTCGCTACGTGTGATCTCTGCCAACGCTCTAAGCACCCGACTAGACTTCTAGAGGGGCCCAGGCAGGCTGTTATTGTTGACAGACCCGGGAATCTTATTAGTGTTGATCTGTTTGGACCGTTAGTTAAATCCAGATATGGTTACCAATTTGTTTTTGTCTTGATTGATGCCTTCAGCAAATATGTCAAGATGTACCCATTGAGGAAAGCTACAGGGAGGGGTTGTCTCAAACAGGTCGTGGACAGATATATTCCTGAGTTCGGATGTCCCCTCAGAATATTATCTGATCATGGCAGCCAGTTTATTTCGAAGATCTGGAATACCAAAGTAAATGAAATGGGGATCAAAACTATATTTTCATCGGTGCGTTGCTCGCAAAGCAATATGGTTGAAAGAACGATGCGTGAAATAGGACGTATATTTAGGGCATATATGCATGACAAACACAACTCGTGGTTTTCACAGTTGAGTAATGTCGAACGTTGGTGTAACATCACGTTGCACGAGTCCACTGGATTTACGCCCTATGAAATTCATCACGGCAGGAAGCCTACTGATGAAATTGCAAGTATGTTAGGCTTGGACTTGGGAGAGGAGAAAACTAAGGATATTTATATCCAGCTGGCTAGGGAGAATTTAAAGAAAGCAGGAGATAAACGAATTCGCCAGCAGAAGAAGACTACATTGGATGAATTTGAGCTTGGTGACAAGGTTTTACTCAGAGTGCCACTCCCGTCATCAGCAGAAGCTGGTCAATTTTCTATGTTGTTCTTGTTATATCAGGGATACTTCACCGTAGTGAAACGGATTGGGAAATGTGCTTATTCATTAGAAGACAAGGAAGGAAAGATCGTAGGCACATACAATATAAGAAATCTTAAGAAATATATCATGTGAGTTTGTTGATTAATTTTCATTATTATGTTAATTCACTATGTTTTATGAAGCTGGCATTGCGAACAGGACTTCAGTGAAATTAGCGTGTGTTGTGATATTAAGTGAAGCACGGCAGTGCAATAAACTCCAGTGCTTGGAGACAGTGTATATAATGAAATGTCTTCGAGAATTACTTTTGAACACTAAATGAACGTTTGAAACGACAGAAGTGAGAAATAAATGTAATCTGTATGTAAATAATACTGTATAATCAAAGTGAAAATGATAATTGATCAATGTTTTATATGTGTAACGACGAACATACAGATGGATGATACTATGTACCCAATTTGTAAAGGGCATTTTTATACATGTGTACTAGATTTCAGGTGATTATGTATATATTTCATGAATCAATCGACTCATTTAATCGATTATTTCATGAGGGAGGCGTTCTGTAACAGTACAACAGGGTTACAGATTCCATTCAGTATTTTTTATTATTATTATTATTATTATTATTATTATTATTATTATTATTATTATTTTTATTATTATTATTATTAACCCGATTCATTAGATTTTATATTCTGTTTCTCATCATTTAGACTGTAATAATTAGGTACCACGTATATTATTGTATTTAATCATAGGTTAAGTGAAATTTGTTTGTAATTATTCGGTATTGTAGTAAGTGAGATTTGTTGGTTTCATATAGTCAGGCTGTGGCTTGTAACTCTGGCTAGATGAGCTGGCGTAGTATTTTGCAATCGAGGCTATGTTTAACTGAGAATGTTATGTGCAAGTAGATTTCCCGGTGACGCATGAAACTTAGTCATCTGCAATCCGCTTGGGCACGCTTAGACAACACTTGACTGATGACATCAGTGCGTGGGCACGTGATTGCGACCAAGTGTCAGTATTCGCCAGCTACTGTATGTTGAAGTGGAAGGGATGAACAGAGAGTAGGGAGATGAGTCGTCATCACGAGGTTATAAAAGTCGATGCGACGGTGGTGAGAGGTAACAGATCATATCGTTCAGATCATATGTAACAGTCAGATGTATCAAATGGAAGAAGTGGTCTTAGAGTGATGGTCAGAGCTAAGAGTTGTGTTTTCAAGAGGTCTTGTAATAATCGAGGTCTACAAGTGGTGGTTGTATCCGAGCAGAGACGGGTACTATGCTGATAAAGAAACATCATCTTCTTGTGAGGATGGACTTCACAAGATGTTTCAATAATATTTTCCAATTACTTATAATATATTGAGTGGACGTAATTACATTGGAGCTCTCTACACGCGTACATGGTATGTAGGCCAACTCCTTGTTATATAAGAAGATAACAGCAGACATCTCCCGACTTCAGCTCATAGGTTTTCCCAAGAATTTCAAGTTCAACAGCGGTGTATGCAGACATCAGGTAATTAAAGCATCAGACATGTTATGTATTCATAACATGAAGAAGAATGTAATCAGCGGCGATATCACATCTCACTTCAAGTTCATGCCAATAGCTTTTCTTGTTTAGGTTAAATTTTCCTTTTATTAGTACCGCAAATCTCAATATATATATATATTTGTTAAATTAAAAGACGTCAATGATTGTTCATTGTGACGTAAATCGTAGTCATAAACTCAGTTTTATTTTAATTATAATAAGTGATTCCAGCTCCATGTACAATCCTCAATTATGGAAATGCAACAGTAATTTAATATTGTCCTGATCCATATCCCTGTATATTGCCAGATATGTGAGTTTATCACCTCACGCCTTGAGATAATTGATATAAGAGGTATGCTCTACCGAATTTTGTTGTTTTTCTTAAAAAAGCAACTGGCGCTCAAACAAATGTTATTTATATTGTGTGGAAGATATGAAGGTATAAGAGTAGTGGTTGGAGTAGCCACACTATCTACATTCTACATTTACAACGGTAATCAACCACCACCTATGCTAAGTAAAAATAATCAAAGGGAAACTCTGCTGAAATAAAAATACATATATGCTAATATCCTACACTAATTTATATACACGCCGATTCACGCACGTGGTTATTTATAACACTAAAATACTGAGCAGTTAATTTACCGATTTCTTACGGGGCGTGTTGATTTCAATGTCTATGGATTTGTTACCTTTGAAATCAGCGCCGACCATGGCCTTGGTGTGGATTATTCATGGTCGTCTCCTCCTGTCATACAACAAACTAAATGATCTCTCATAACAGAATGAAGTATAATTATCAATTCAAAACATGGCCTAAGGAAGCCTCTCGGATGACGTTGTCATAATCCCAAATATGGTTATACCTGCAACATCCTCTCCCTTACAAAAATTCCTGATGAAAGCCATTTGATATTATTTTCGGTTAAATGATCTTAACTCGACTACAAAGGTCAGCGAGCCTTCTATAAACGTTAGTTTGCAAGTTGTTATACGTGGCACCGACGCAAATAGGTCTTATAGGGAATGGTATGATGATAAACGGGGATAAAAGTCAGGTTGTGAGTTTCACAAATAGGAAAAGTCCTCTCAGTTTTAATTACTGCGTTGATGGGGTGAAGGTTCCCTTTGGGGATCTTTGTAAATACCTAGGTATTAATATAAGGAAAGATCTCCATTGGGGTAATCACATAAATATGATTGTAAATAAAGGGTACAGATCTCTGCACATGGTTATGAGGGTATTTAGGGGTTGTAGTAAGGATGTAAAGGAGAGAGCATATTTGTCTCTTTTGAGACCCCAACTAGAGTATGGTTCCAATGTATGGGACCCTTACCAGGATTACTTGATTCAGGAACTGGAAATAATCCAAAGATAATAATAATAATAATGTTATTTGTTTTACTTCCCACTAACTACTCTTTTACGGTTTTCGGAGACGCCGAGGTGCCGGAATTTAGTCCCGCAGGAGTTCTTTTTAAGTGCCAGTAAATCTACCGACACGAGGCTGACGTATTTGAGCACCTTCAAATACCACCGGACTGAGCCAGGATCGAACCTGCCAAGTTGGGGTCAGAAGGCCAGCGCCTTAACCGTCTGAGCCACTCAGCCCGGCATAATCCAAAGAAAGGCAGATCGATTTATTCTGGGCGATTTCCGACAAAAGAGTAGCATTACAAAAATGTTGCAAAATTTGGGCTGGGATGACTTGGGAGAAAGGAGACGAGGTGCCCTTCTACATGTTATGTTCCGAGCTGTCAGTGGAGAGATGGCGTGGGAGGACATTAGACGATGAATAAGTTTGGGTGGTGTCTTTAAAAGTAGGAAAGATCACATTATGAAGATGAAGTTGGAATTCACGAGGACAAATTGGGGCAAATATTAGTTTATAGGAAGGATAGTTAGGGATTGGAATAACTTACCAAGGGAGATGGTCAATAAATTTCCAATTTCTTTGCAATCATTTAAGAAAAGGCTAGGAAAACAACAGAAAGAGAATCTGCCACCTGGGCGATTGCCGTAAATGCAGATCAGTAGTGATTGATTGATTGATTGATTGATTGATTGATTGATTGATTGATTGATTGATTGATTGATTGATTGATTGATTGATTGATTGATTGATTGATTGATTGATTGATTGATTGATTGATTGATTGATTGATTGATTCCTAATAGTTGCATGAAAACCAGAGGGCTGTCCTTCCTAACCGCAGGAGGTTCATACAATTATTGGTTTTCTTAGCAGAATTAATTTCTATTTCACACGTCGTATATTTTCACCACAGGCATTTCTGAACTCACAATATCCGCGCTTACTCTCTGATGAACTTTACTTTGGAAATCGATCGTAGAGTGATTAATTAATGTATCTTATCTTGGGAATGCACTTTAGGTTGGTGTTTCACCGCTATGTACTTTCTGAAATATAATTGTACAACATATAATTTAATAACATACATTGTATAGAGAACATGACAATTTATCCTGCTGTCTGGATCACACTGTTTCTTCTTTAACTTTATCCACGCATCTAAGATTTACTGAATTATGACAGGCTTTGGTTCCAAACTAGTAATTTTGAGCGTTGTGATGGCTTAACTTTGCCTGGGAGCTTTATGACTTTATTCCGCATGGGCAAAACCACTGGTGAAAAGGGGTGTCTGGTATCGCTCCATCCGTTATTTGAAATTTAATTTCCTTGTCTACTGCTTTGCTTTTGTCAAGCGACTGGGAGTGACTTTATTGATCCCGAAATCCGGTTTGCCGTAAGAACATAATAACAGAAATGGTAGCCTGTCGGCACCTCAGTTTTATTTGAGGGATCTCAGCAAGTGCTGTCCTTTTGAGAGCTTCCTGCTACGTGCCTTAATGCTGCCTACCACGATTATGACATCCGTCCCAACATGTTATTTGCGATACAAATGCCGAACTTGGGTTGAATTTTGCTACGCTTCCTATGTTTGCAACTATATATTGATTGCAATGTTCATCCATTTGATATCAATTCGGGATATGTGTGCAGTTTTGATAAATTACACAAAGACGAATTTTGATATTTGCAATATTTTATCGTGATTTAAAATAAATCTACGATCATTTCCATCATATTTTATTCAACCACGTGGGTCGAACTACCCGTTTCACGACATTTCGCTCTAACGACGTGAGTTATACAAGGTTATTCAGCTTTATCCACTACAAATAACTCGTGAACCATTCAAGGTATCGACATTCTGTTCTTATTTTCAATAATGGTAACAAGGGGCTCATAATCGGACCTGGAGTATTTAATCATGGCGTCAATATCATCTTTTCCTTTGTTTTTTAATAGAACTACGCTATTTTCTACACATAGCCTTATACCTACAAACCTTACAATTTCAGCACCGTTATTATTTTGAAAATCGGAAATGTACTTCTCGAGAATGTTTACAAAGGTACTTCATCTGCCAGCTGTGGACCCCCTTGTCCGATTCACCCTACGTATGAAACATGAGCTAGCTGTTGACATACAGAGTTGCATCACCTTCTTCTGACAGACAGATTATTCTCTCTATTGCGCTCATAAATACAATGCGTTATTTAAAACCTGTAATACAGCTGTAGGTAACATGTAAAGGAAAAATCTGATATGCGACAGGTTTCCTTTCCAATCCGAATTCCCTTCGTCAATTTTGTCCTTTTCTCATCCCGACGGTAGCACTGTAGGTTTGCGAAGCCCAGGGTGTCTTTCATTTCAACGGCCTTCGTGGCAGTTCTAATTCTTTTGCTCATTCCTCGAAGAATCCAGCCACTTCTTCCTTTCTCCCTTCTGATCAGTGTTAAGAAAGGGTGATTACCAACTTGTACTTTTCAACTACCTCTATGACTTTAAACCATTGAAACTAGGCCTTTCTTTTTTATAAATGTTTCTTCATCTTTCACTGCCATTTTTCCCACAACCTGGTAGGGATGTGTTGGGATCCTTGAACATACGTCGATTTGGCCCATTTTGTCATACTGAATTTATGAATACAGTGGAGAGAATGCCTGCCAGCTGTCCGCCTTGGTAGCGTAACGGTTAGTGTTATCAACTACTGTCCTCGGGGGCCCGGGTTCGATTGCCGGTACTGCCAGAAATTTAAGAATGGCAGGAGGGGTGGTATGCAGCTCACCTCCATTGGGAGTGTGCTTAAAAAGAGCTGCACCACCTCGGGCTGCGGACACGAGTTTGCTTCCTAGCTCATGTTTCATACGCAGTGGAAACGAACAGGGGAGCCCCCAGCAGGCAAATGAAGCGAGTACTTGTTCCATTTTCAAAATAATAATCATCATCATCATCATCTGTTTACCCTCCAGGTTCGGCTTTTCCCTCGGACTCAGCGAGGGATCCCGCCTCTACCGCCTCAAGGGCAGTGTATTGGAGCTTCAGACTCTTGGTCGGGGGATACAACTGGGGAGAATGACCAGTACCTCGCCCAGGCGTCCTCACCTGCTATGCTGAACAGGGGCCTTGTGGAGGGATGGGAAGGTTGGAAGGGATAGACAAGGAAGAGGGAAGGAAGCGGCAGTAGTATCATTGGACAGTTCTGGCGCCACCGCCACCTCCGGCTCCCAGTGGCCGCCTCCACCTCAGCCAGTGGCCTCTTCCAGTACTGCCAACTTAACCTAACTAGCGCGACAGTACTGCCAACTTAACCTAACTAGCGCGAAATTTGAATTTGTAAACAAAGCCACGTGCTTTTTGACAGCTGTCATCGACAACAACGCATCGCTAACCTCAGTACTGCAATCTTGACGGGCCTAAACCTCAGTAGTGCCAACTTAACCTAACTAGCTCGAGATAAACAAAGCCACGTGCTTTTTGACAGCCACGTGCTTTTTGACAGATTTGTAAACAAAGCCACGTGCTTTTTGACAGACAACAACGCATCGCAAACCTCAGTACTGCTATCTTGACGGGAATAAACCTCGGTGGTACCAACTTAACCTAACTAGCGCGAGGTAAACAAAGCCACGTGCTTTTTGACAGCCACATGCTTTTTGACAGCTGCCATCCGCCATCTTTGAGCACCGTGCTGCCCTCTTTCGTCACCTGTCATCGGCAGTGCTGCCATCTTGACGGGTCTAAACCTTAGTGCTACCAACTTAACCTAACTAGCGCGAGGTGAACAAAGCCACGTGCAGCCGTCATCCGCCATCTTTAATCCATAGAGCACAGTGCTGCCCTCTTTAGCTACTTACCTTTGAAATGTGGTACGTCATCCGCCATCTTGCATCCGAAACCTCAGTGCTGCACTCTATGTAGTGACGGTAAATTCCACGTGCTCTTGTTTGGAAACAAAGCCACGTGCAGCTGTCATCCGCCATCTTTGAGCACCGTGCTGCCCTCTTTAGCTACTTACCTTTGAAATGTGGTACGTCATCCGCCATCTTGCATCGCAAACCTCAGTGCTGCACTCTATGTAGTGACGACAAATTCCACGTGCTCTTGTTTGGAAACAAACCTATGCGCTTTTTTGTCAGCTATCATCCGCCATCTTTAATCTAGAGAGCACCGTGCTGCCCTCTATGTGGTGGTGGTAAATTCTACACGCTTTACAAACCCATGTGCTTTTCTGACAGCTGTCATCCGCCATCTTTAATCCAGAGAGAACAGTGCTACCCGGTGGCGGCAAATTCCACGTGCTCTTGTTTGGAAACAAAGCCACGTGCTTTTTTTGACAGCAGCCATCTTTAATCACCGTGCTGCCCTCTTTGTGGTGGCGGTAAATTCCACGTGCTTTACAAACCCATGTGATTTTCTGACAGCTATCATCCGCCATCTTTAATCCAGAGAGAACAGTGCTGCCCTCTTTATGGCTACTACCTTAAGCACGTAGTAGCGGGCAATTTGAAAAGTTCTGTTAGCTATCATCCGTCATCTTTGAGCGCCGTGCTGCCATCTTTAGTTGAAATGTGGTGGCGGATAATTTGAAAAATGCTTTTTTGACAGCAGCTATCTTTGAGCCCCGTGCTACCCTCTATGTGGTGGCGGCAAATTCTACATGCTTTACAAACCCACGCGCTTTTTTGACAGCTATCTTTAAGCAACAGAGTACAGTGCTGCCCTCTTTGTTGTGACGGCAAATTCCACGTGCTCTACAAAGCTACATGCTCTTTTGACAGCTGTCACCCGCCCTCTTTGAGCACTATGCTGCGGGCAATTTCGTTAGCTGTCATCCGCCATCTTTAATCAACAGAGCACCGTGCTGCGGGCAATTTCGTTAGCTGTCATCCGCCATCTTTAATCCACAGAACACCGTGCTGCCCTCTGTAGTAGCGGGCAATTTGAAAAGTTCTGTTAGCTATCATCCGCCATCTTTGAGCACCGTGCTGCCCTCTTTAGCTAGATACCTTCGAACTGTGGTGGCGGCAAATTCCACGTGCTCTTGTTAAGTAAACAAAGCCACGTGCTTTTTTTTGACAGCTGTCAACCACCATCTTTAATCAATAGAGCACTGCGCTGCAGACAATTTCGTCAGCTGTCATCCGCCATCTTTAATCTACAGTGCACCGTGCTGCCCTCTGTAGTAGCGGGCAATTTGAAAAGTTCTGTTAGCTCTCATCCGCCGTCTTTGAGCACCGTGCTGCCCTCTTTAGCTAGATACCTTTGAAAATGTGGTGGTGGTAAATTGAAAAATTCCACGCGCTCTTGTTTAGTAAACAAACTCACGCGCTTTTTTGTCAGCTGTCATCCGCCATCTTATATCGCAAACCTCAGTGCTACACTCTATGTGGTAGCGGATAATTTTAAAAAGAAAAGTTCTACAGCAGCCATCTCTCGACGCTAATTGCACAAGATGGTGGCTATACATGACTCCTTAAAGGTGCTCATGCAAGATGATCGCTATACATAGACGCCCTTAGGATGCTTGCGCAAGATGGCGGTTATACAAGGCTCCTTATGAGGGATGCTTGCGCGAGATGGTGGTTGCTCTTATGAGGCGGCTTAAGGATCCATGGCTAGAGACGCCCTAAGGATGCTTGCGCAAGATGGCGGATGCAAGATGGCGGCTATACATAGCTCCTTATGAGACAGCCAGTACAACATGTGATCAGAACATTGATTGATGTGTTCAGAACACAAAATAAGTAGAATCGAACACTGTACTCGATACAACATGTGATTAAAACATTGTCTGGTGTGCTCAGAACACTACATAAGTAGAATCGAACGCTGTATTAGGGGGTACCTTTGTTTAGATTGAAACATAACAAGACTAGAATTGAACACTGCACATTGATTGATGTGTTCAGAACACAAAATAAGTAGAATCGAACACTGTACTCGATGTCGTTAACTTCAACATGTGATTAAAACATTGGCTGGTGTGTTCAGAACACTACATAAGTAGAATCGAACGCTGTATTAGGGGATACCTTTGTTTAGATTGAAACATAACAAGACTAGAATTGAACACTGCACTCGATGTCGGAAGATCAGATTGAAGCATAACAAGACTAGAATTGAACACTGCACATTGATTGATGTGTTCAGAACACAAAATAAGTAGAATCGAACACTGTACTCGATGTCGTTAACTTCAACATGTGATTAAAACATTGGCTGGTGTGTTCAGAACACTACATAAGTAGAACCGAACGCTGTATTAGGGGATACCTTTGTTTAGATTGAAACATAACAAGACTAGAATTGAACACTGCACTCGATGTCGGAAGATCAGATTGAAAACATAACAAGACTAGAATTGAACACTGTACATTGATTGATGTGTTCAGAACACAAAATAAGTAGAATCGAACACTGTACTCGATGTCGTTAACTTCAACATGTGATTAAAACATTGTCTGGTGTGTTCAGAACACTACATAAGTAGAATCGAACGCTGTACTCGATGTCGTTACATGTGACCCGATACAACATGTTAGGGGATACCTTTATCCTAAGAACCGAACACTGTACAACATGTTAGGGGATACCTTTGTTTAGATTGAAACTAACAAGACTAGAATCGAACACTGCACTCGATGTCGTTACATGTGATCCGATACAACATGTTAGGGGATACCTTTGTTTAGATTGAAACATAGCAAGCCTAGAATCGAACATTGTTTGATGTGTTCAGTACAACTTCAATGATTAACATACACACTGTGCACATATCGCATAGCTAAAAACACACTGTGCACATATCGCATACCTAACACTTCAAATGATTTGCTTAGTACGAAAATAAAAATAAAAAATCTATACCGCGTAGCTAACTCGTTCATCACACTGCTAAGACGCTTAGTAATTGTGAATACACTCATACGAAAATCAAGAAAGCACACTGCGTAGCTAACTCGCTCGGCACGAAAAAAATCTATACCGCGTAGCTAACTCGTTCATCACACTGCTAAGACGCTTAGTAATTGTGAATACACTCATACGAAAATCAAGAAAGCACACTGCGTAGCCAACTCGCTCGACTCACTCGCTTAGTAATTGCAACACACACGGATAAGAATGTTCCGAGATACTTACATGTTTTTTAAGGGGAGGGTGAAAGATCATAAATTATATGTACACACATGTTGTCTCCTCCAAGTTGTAAGATGAAATAGACGCAGTACTGCGAGTTTCCGCTCTAGCTGGCGAACGGAAGTAGCATGATATCTCAGCAAAAAATAAAAATACGCGTGAGCTTGCAAGTCAGACACAATGATGGATACCGCGATTCAAATCCTGGTAACTTATGCCGTCAGGAAGGGCATCCGGCTAGATCATGTAATGATGATCGCACAGGTCCCACGCCTAGCATTTACAGCTTCCAGTTCGAACCCGCTATCATCCGAAGTAGCGAGAATGATTGAAGAGTGTTTTAGTGTGATTCATTTGTTGGATGGAGGCGTTAAGCTGCCTTCTTCGGTAGGAGTAGGCTATGTCGGGATATCGATTTAAAATCCTAGTCAGGAAGGGCAGCCGGTCGTATAAAACTATGGTGTGAGGCGGGGTGTGCAAAAAAGCTAGCAATAAGTAAGGGCTGTTGATGGGGGCGTTAAACCTTGTGCAGACTCCTTCGAAAATTATTTTTTGAGTACAAGTGTGTTGATGCTGATTTATTTGTCGGATGGAGGCAATAAGCCTTGTGCAGGCTTCTTCAGTCGAGTAGGCTATGTATCGGTACCGGGATATCTAGTTATAAAACCCGCTACAACAAATTTATCATGTATACTGCGATTTAAAATCCTAGTCAGGAAGGGCAGCCGGTCGTATGGTGTGAGGCGGGGTGTGCAAAAAAGCTAGCAATAAGTAAGGGCTGTTGATGGGGGCGTTAAACCTTGTGCAGACTCCTTCGAAAATTATTTTTTGAGTACAAGTGTGTTGATGCTGATTTATTTGTCGGATGGAGGCAATAAGCCTTGTGCAGGCTTCTTCAGTCGAGTAGGCTATGTATCGGTACCGGGATATCTAGTTATAAAACCCGCTACAACAAATTTATCACGTATACTGCGATTTAAAATCCTAGTCAGGAAGGGCAGCCGGTCGTATAAAACTATGGTGTGAGGCGGGGTGTGCAAAAAAGCTAGCAATAAGTAAGGGCTGTTGATGGGGGCGTTAAACCTTGTGCAGACTCCTTCGAAAATTATTTTTTGAGTACAAGTGTGTTGATCCTGATTTATTTGTCGGATGGAGGCAATAAGCCTTGTGCAGGCTTCTTCAGTCGAGTAGGCTATGTATCGGTACCGGGATATCTAGTTATAAAACCCGCTACAACAAATTTATCACGTATACTGCGATTTAAAATCCTAGTCAGGAAGGGCAGCCGGTCGTATAAAACTATGGTGTGAGGCGGGGTGCGCAAAAAAGCTAGCAATAAGTAAGGGCTGTTGATGGGGACGTTAAACCTTGTGCAGACTCCTTCGAAAATGATTTTTTGAGTACAAGTGTGTTGATGCTGATTTATTTGTCGGATGGAGGCAATAAGCCTTGTGCAGGCTTCTTCAGTCGAGTAGGCTATGTATCGGTACCGGGATATCTAGTTATAAAACCCGCTACAACAAATTTATCATGTATACTGCGATTTAAAATCCTAGTCAGGAAGGGCAGCCGGTCGTATGGTGTGAGGCGGGGTGTGCAAAAAAGCTAGAAATAAGTAAGGGCTGTTGATGGGGACGTTAATCCTTGTGCAGACTCCTTCGAAAATGATTTTTTGAGTACAAGAGTGTTGATGCTGATTCATTTGTCGGATGGAGGCAATAAGCCTTGTGCAGGCTTCTTCAGTGGAGTAGGCTATGTATCGGTACCGGGATATCTAGTTATAAAACCCGCTACAACAAATTTATCACGTATACTGCGATTTAAAATCCTAGTCAGGAAGGGCAGCCGGTCGTATAAAACTATGGTGTGAGGCGGGGTGTGCAAAAAAGCTAGCAATAAGTAAGGGCTGTTGATGGGGACGTTAAACCTTGTGCAGACTCCTTCGAAAATGATTTTTTGAGTACAAGTGTGTTGATCCTGATTTATTTGTCGGATGGAGGCAATAAGCCTTGTGCAGGCTTCTTCAGTCGAGTAGGCTATGTATGGGTACCGGGATATCTAGTTATAAAACCCGCTACAACAAATTTATCACGTATACTGCGATTTAAAATCCTAGTCAGGAAGGGCAGCCGGTCGTATGGTGTGAGGCGGGGTGTGCAAAAAAGCTAGCAATAAGTAAGGGCTGTTGATAGGAGGCGTTAAACTATGTGCAGGCTCCTTCACCAGGAGAAGCCTACATGCCGGTACCGTGCAGGTTCTTTCGATAGGAGTAGGTACTGTGTGTGTTTTAACCTCTCCGTACAATCATGATAGTTTACGTTAGGAACTTACATAGGCTAAATGCTACACATTCCGTGGCAGAGCCGGGAATCGAACTCGGACCTCCGAGGGTAGCAGCTAACTACTGCACTACAGAGGAGGGCTATTTCAGAATATTTTACAACCTTAATTAGTACTGTGTTTTAAGAGCTTACATGGGACTCAGCTGAGAAGACGTTCGCGAGTTACAAGTCGCTTATCAGTGTCCTCGTTCAGGCCGAGCCGGAAGATACGTGTACAATTTCAGCTAACATACGCATTCCGCTGCTCGCTCTGCGCTGATACGACTTCATGGACTGTAGAACAAATCTATAGCCTACAGTATGCATGCCTCTCACCCAGTAGTCTCGGGTTCGATTCTCTTGGGAATAAAAATGTGTTTAAATCGCATGAATGTGTTGAGTTGTCCTTCCTAACGTAAAACTAGCAGTATCTAACCTCATACACTATAGTTTTTTAACCGGTTGCCCTTCCTGACAACTCGGATTAAGAATCTGTTTTGTTTTAAGACTAGTTGTCCTTCCTAACGCAAAACTGGTAGTATCTAAGCTCTTACATCATACGCTATTGTTGTTAACCAGCTGCCCTTCCTGACGTCAAAGAACTCGGATTAAGAATCTGTCGAGAATCGGGGGGTTTTTCAGCTAGATGCTCTTCTTAGATTTTAAATCACGAACTATTGTTTTACTGCCGGATGCCCTTCCTGACTAAGATTTTAAATCGCAAGAATTTGTTTTAAGACTCGAGTCTTGTTATGTTTCTTTCATAATCTGCAAGTCTAAACATGCATATCGCTGCACACTCCTGCCTTCGCGA
The DNA here is from genome assembly GCF_040414725.1 of Anabrus simplex. Lineage (NCBI taxonomy): Eukaryota > Metazoa > Arthropoda > Insecta > Orthoptera > Tettigoniidae > Anabrus > Anabrus simplex. The sequence goes on from NC_090266.1 coordinate 249,162,930, forward strand.
TGCGTGTTCGATAATTGTTGTTAACCGGCTGCCCTTCCTGACGTCAAAGAACTCGGATTAAGAATCTGTCGAGAATCGGGGGGTTTTTCAGCTAGATGCTCTTCTTAGATTTTAAATCACGTACTATTGTTTTACTGCCGGATGCCCTTCCCGACTAAGATTTTAAATCGCAAGAATTTTGTTTTAAGACTCAAGTCTTGTTATGTTTCTTTCGTAATCTGCAAGTCTAACATGCATATCGCTGCACACTCCTGCCTTCGCGATGCGTGTTCGATAATTGTTGTTAACCGGCTGCCCTTCCTGACGTCAAAGAACTCGGATTAAGAATCTGTCGAGAATCGGGGGGTTTTTCAGCTAGATGCTCTTCTTAGATTTTAAATCACGAACTATTGTTTTACTGCCGGATGCCCTTCCCGACTAAGATTTTAAATCGCAAGAATTTGTTTTAAGACTCAAGTCTTGTTATGTTTCTTTCGTAATCTGCAAGTCTAAACATGCATATCGCTGCACACTCCTACCTTCGCGATGCGTGTTTGATAATTGTTGTTAACCAGCTGCCCTTCCTGACGTCAAAGAACTCGGATTAAGAATCTGTCGAGAATCGGGGATTTACAGCTAGATGCTCACCGGATGCCCTTCCCGACGGCATAAGTTACCAGGATTTGAATCGCGGTATCCATCATTGTGTCTGACTTGCAAGCTCACGCGTATTTTTATTTTTTGCTGAGATATCATGCTACTTCCGTTCGCCAGCTAGAGCGGAAACTCGCAGTACTGCGTCTATTTCATCTTACAACTTGGAGGAGACAACATGTGTGTACATATAATTTATGATCTTTCACCCTCCCCTTAAAAAACATGTAAGTATCTCGGAACATTCTTATCCGTGTGTGTTGCAATTACTAAGCGAGTGAGTCGAGCGAGTTGGCTACGCAGTGTGCTTTCTTGATTTTCGTATGAGTGTATTCACAATTACTAAGCGTCTTAGCAGTGTGATGAACGAGTTAGCTACGCGGTATAGATTTTTTTCGTGCCGAGCGAGTTGGCTACGCAGTGTGCTTTCTTGATTTTCGTATGAGTGTATTCACAATTACTAAGCGTCTTAGCAGTGTGATGAACGAGTTAGCTACGCGGTATAGATTTTTTATTTTTATTTTCGTACTAAGCAAATCATTTGAAGTGTTAGGTATGCGATATGTGCACAGTGTGTTTTTAGCTATGCGATATGTGCACAGTGTGTATGTTAATCATTGAAGTTGTACTGAACACATCAAACAATGTTCGATTCTAGGCTTGCTATGTTTCAATCTAAACAAAGGTATCCCCTAACATGTTGTATCGGATCACATGTAACGACATCGAGTGCAGTGTTCAATTCTAGTCTTGTTAGTTTCAATCTAAACAAAGGTATCCCCTAACATGTTGTACAGTGTTCGGTTCTTAGGATAAAGGTATTCCCTAACATGTTGTATCGGGTCACATGTAACGACATCGAGTACAGCGTTCGATTCTACTTATGTTGTGTTCTGAACACACCAGACAATGTTTTAATCACATGTTGAAGTTAACGACATCGAGTACAGTGTTCGATTCTACTTATTTTGTGTTCTGAACACATCAATCAATGTACAGTGTTCAATTCTAGTCTTGTTATGTTTTCAATCTGATCTTCCGACATCGAGTGCAGTGTTCAATTCTAGTCTTGTTATGTTTCAATCTAAACAAAGGTATCCCCTAATACAGCGTTCGATTCTACTTATGTAGTGTTCTGAACACACCAGCCAATGTTTTAATCACATGTTGAAGTTAACGACATCGAGTACAGTGTTCGATTCTACTTATTTTGTGTTCTGAACACATCAATCAATGTGCAGTGTTCAATTCTAGTCTTGTTATGCTTCAATCTGATCTTCCGACATCGAGTGCAGTGTTCAATTCTAGTCTTGTTATGTTTCAATCTAAACAAAGGTATCCCCTAATACAGCGTTCGATTCTACTTATGTAGTGTTCTGAACACACCAGCCAATGTTTTAATCACATGTTGAAGTTAACGACATCGAGTACAGTGTTCGATTCTACTTATTTTGTGTTCTGAACACATCAATCAATGTGCAGTGTTCAATTCTAGTCTTGTAATGTTTCAATCTAAACAAAGGTACCCCCTAATACAGCGTTCGATTCTACTTATGTAGTGTTCTGAGCACACCAGACAATGTTTTAATCACATGTTGTATCGAGTACAGTGTTCGATTCTACTTATTTTGTGTTCTGATCACATCAATCAATGTTCTGATCACATGTTGTTCTGGCTGTCTCATAAGGAGCTATGTATAGCCGCCATCTTGCATCCGCCATCTTGCGCAAGCATCCTTAGGGCGTCTCTAGCCATGGATCCTTAAGCCGCCTCATAAGAGCAACCACCATCTCGCGCAAGCATCCCTCATAAGGAGCCTTGTATAACCGCCATCTTGCGCAAGCATCCTAAGGGCGTCTATGTATAGCGATCATCTTGCATGAGCACCTTTAAGGAGTCATGTATAGCCACCATCTTGTGCAATTAGCGTCGAGAGATGGCTGCTGTAGAATTTTTCTTTTTAAAATTATCCGCTACCACATAGAGTGTAGCACTGAGGTTTGCGATATAAGATGGCGGATGACAGCTGACAAAAAAGCGCGTGAGTTTGTTTACTAAACAAGAGCGCGTGGAATTTTTCAATTTGCCACCACCACATTTTCAAAGGTATCTAGCTAAAGAGGGCAGCACGGTGCTCAAAGACGGCGGATGAGAGCTAACAGAACTTTTCAAATTGCCCGCTACTACAGATGGCAGCACGGTGCACTGTAGATTAAAGATGGCGGATGACAGCTGACGAAATTGTCTGCAGCGCAGTGCTCTATTGATTAAAGATGGTGGTTGACAGCTGTCAAAAAAAGCACGTGGCTTTGTTTACTTAACAAGAGCACGTGGAATTTGCCGCCACCACAGTTCGAAGGTATCTAGCTAAAGAGGGCAGCACGGTGCTCAAAGATGGCGGATGATAGCTAACAGAACTTTTCAAATTGCCCGCTACTACAGAGGGCAGCACGGTGTTCTGTGGATTAAAGATGGCGGATGACAGCTAACGAAATTGCCCGCAGCACGGTGCTCTGTTGATTAAAGATGGCGGATGACAGCTAACGAAATTGCCCGCAGCATAGTGCTCAAAGAGGGCGGGTGACAGCTGTCAAAAGAGCATGTAGCTTTGTAGAGCACGTGGAATTTGCCGTCATAACAAAGAGGGCAGCACTGTACTCTGTTGCTTAAAGATAGCTGTCAAAAAAGCGCGTGGGTTTGTAAAGCATGTAGAATTTGCCGCCACCACATAGAGGGTAGCACGGGGCTCAAAGATAGCTGCTGTCAAAAAAGCATTTTTCAAATTATCCGCCACCACATTTCAACTAAAGATGGCAGCACGGCGCTCAAAGATGACGGATGATAGCTAACAGAACTTTTCAAATTGCCCGCTACTACGTGCTTAAGGTAGTAGCCATAAAGAGGGCAGCACTGTTCTCTCTGGATTAAAGATGGCGGATGATAGCTGTCAGAAAATCACATGGGTTTGTAAAGCACGTGGAATTTACCGCCACCACAAAGAGGGTAGCACGGTGATTAAAGATGGCTGCTGTCAAAAAAAGCACGTGGCTTTGTTTCCAAACAAGAGCACGTGGAATTTGCCGCCACCGGGTAGCACTGTTCTCTCTGGATTAAAGATGGCGGATGACAGCTGTCAGAAAAGCACATGGGTTTGTAAAGCGTGTAGAATTTACCACCACCACATAGAGGGCAGCACGGTGCTCTCTAGATTAAAGATGGCGGATGATAGCTGACAAAAAAGCGCATAGGTTTGTTTCCAAACAAGAGCACGTGGAATTTGTCGTCACTACATAGAGTGCAGCACTGAGGTTTGCGATGCAAGATGGCGGATGACGTACCACATTTCAAAGGTAAGTAGCTAAAGAGGGCAGCACGGTGCTCAAAGATGGCGGATGACAGCTGCACGTGGCTTTGTTTCCAAACAAGAGCACGTGGAATTTACCGTCACTACATAGAGTGCAGCACTGAGGTTTCGGATGCAAGATGGCGGATGACGTACCACATTTCAAAGGTAAGTAGCTAAAGAGGGCAGCACTGTGCTCTATGGATTAAAGATGGCGGATGACGGCTGCACGTGGCTTTGTTCACCTCGCGCTAGTTAGGTTAAGTTGGTAGCACTAAGGTTTAGACCCGTCAAGATGGCAGCACTGCCGATGACAGGTGACGAAAGAGGGCAGCACGGTGCTCAAAGATGGCGGATGGCAGCTGTCAAAAAGCATGTGGCTGTCAAAAAGCACGTGGCTTTGTTTACCTCGCGCTAGTTAGGTTAAGTTGGTACCACCGAGGTTTATTCCCGTCAAGATAGCAGTACTGAGGTTTGCGATGCGTTGTTGTCTGTCAGAAAGCACGTGGCTTTGTTTACAAATCTGTCAAAAAGCACGTGGCTGTCAAAAAGCACGTGGCTTTGTTTATCTCGAGCTAGTTAGGTTAAGTTGGCACTACTGAGGTTTAGGCCCGTCAAGATTGCAGTACTGAGGTTAGCGATGCGTTGTTGTCGATGACAGCTGTCAAAAAGCACGTGGCTTTGTTTACAAATTCAAATTTCGCGCTAGTTAGGTTAAGTTGGCAGTACTGTCGCGCTAGTTAGGTTAAGTTGGCAGTACTGGAAGAGGCCACTGGCTGAGGTGGAGGCGGCCACTGGGAGCCGGAGGTGGCGGTGGCGCCAGAACTGTCCAATGATACTACTAGCGGCCGTGGCCTTAAGTTAGGTACCATCCCGGCATTTGCCTGGAGGAGAAGTGGGAAACCACGGAAAACCACTTCGAGGATGGCTGAGGTGGGAATCGAACCCACCTCTACTCAGTTGACCTCCCGAGGCTGAGTGGACCCCGTTCCAGCCCTCGTACCACTTTTCAAATTTTCGTGGCAGAGCCGGGAATCGAACCCGGACCTCCGGGGGTGGCAGCTAATCACGCTAACCACTACACCACAGAGGCGGACTGCAAAATACTCACGGTGCTGAATTTGTAATATTTGTAGAGTTAAGTCTATGTGTAGTCCATTTAAGAAAACAAAGTTAGTACCATCGTCTCAGAAAATATTGACGGCATTGAAAATGACCTCCTTGGTATCATTACTGAAACTAAAAGCAGAATGTCAATATCTTTAACCATTCCCGAGTTACTTTAGGAGGACAACATAGCTGAATCACCCTGTATATTTAAATTTGGACGCTTGGATTCAGATAACCATTGTGTTACAGATTTGATCTCATCTGACAAATAATGTCTACGGATATGAGTCCGGCTCCATGGCTTAGTGGTCAGCGTGTTGGCCTTTGGTCACAGTGGTCCCAAGTTTGTTTCGCGGCAGGGTCGGGAATTTCAACCATCACTGGTTAATTTGGCTGGCACGGAAGCTGGGTGTATGTATCGTCTTCATCATAATTTCATTCTCATCACGACCAGAAGATCCCATATGGTAGTCTAATCAAGAAGCCTGCACTTGGAGAGCCGAATGTATCCTCGGACACTCCCGGCACTAAAAGCCATACGCCATTTCATTGCGGATTTGAAAGTTATTATGGTCATCTTACCATTATTTCTATGTTATATATTTGATTAAACCTTATTATGACGACAGTGACAATAACAATAATAGAGGAGCAGGAAAAATGGCTTCGGTAATCCTAAACTGGGTGGAAACTACCATTTCTATGTCATAGATTGAAGAAATAACGCTGGGGCCAGAGAATTGTTGTGGCCAAAAGAAGAATAGGATCCTCATAACTTGTTTTTCCTCGTTAAGCCACACTTGACACCAAAATAAAAAAATAAATCAAACATTTCTTTTGAAAGGTCACACCCACTCGTAAGCCGGTACAATTCATGGCTTAATTTAAAGGAAATGGAAATCAGTGAATAACCTCACCATCATGACTAGGGCCGGGATTCATATGTAATTACATATCCCATTCCTTTATTTGTAGATAACTGAAACAATGAGAAGTGTCGGCGAACTGTGGTTATGATATGGTAATAACTGTGTTTCATTTTACATATTCCCGGTAATGTTACATATTTTTACGTGTTATGTGAAGAATGTTACATGTTTGTACATATCTAAGTAATTATTTAAAAATAATTAAACATCGTGTCTATTCTTTTAATTTTCGGACTATAGTAAAATAACTGGTGAATTTCATCTCATATAGAATATACAGAGTTCAAAAAAGTAGGGGCAAATGTTTTTGAAGGAATGCCATGCACCACAAAACAATACCTAACACCCAGGTATGTTAGTAACTAAACCATTATTCTTTACCGTTGAAGTATACAACAGAACATAGATGGATTCGCGTTCATTTACAGAATACAAACATAAATGTCGAAAAAGGAGCGAAAACAAAGTGATAAAAGTCCTCCAGGGTGGATTTTTATCACAGTTGAAGAGCTTCAGTATGGTGTATGTCCTCCATGAGCACTTATCACAGCTTGGCATCTTCGTGGCATGCTCCGTATAAGTCGACGGAGGTCACGCTGCGGTATCAGATCCCGTTCTTCAGTGAGAGCCTGTTCGACGTCTTGGGGAGTCTGTAGTGGAACAGGACGCCCACGAACACTTCTGTCAAGCCTATCCCACACATGCTCGATGCAGCTCACCTCCATTGGGGATGAGCCTGAAAAGAGCTGCACCACCTCAGGATGAGGACACGAGTTCACGTTGTCCGCCTCCGTAGCGTAACGGTTATTGTTATTAACTGCCGCCCTCGGGGACCCGGGCTCGATGCCCGGTACTTCCTGAAATTTATGAATGGCAGGAAGGTTGGCATATATTTAGAATGGTACATGCAGATCGCCTCCATGGGGTTTGTGCCTGAAAAGAGGTGCACCACCTCGGGTTTGGGATTAAGGTCGGGACTCACTGCTGGCCATTGAATCTCTTGAATGTCCAGTTCTCACAAGACAGCTCTGGTGATGCGCGCTACATGAGCCCTGGTAATGTCGTGCATGAGTACGAATTCAGGGCCAATACCGTATGCAGAAACCAACACATGCTCTAGCAGTATCTGCTCGATGAACCCCTCAGAGGTAAGATTACAACGGACGACGACAAGATCCGTACGGCCATTAAAACTGATGCCAACCCACACCATCACAGAACCTTGTCCGAATCGGTCGCCTTCCCGCACAACGCTTGGCATGTACTGCTCCCCACAGTGTCTCCATACACATTGACGTCCATCACTCTGTCAGGGGAAATCTGGACTCGTCTGTGAACAATACAGGTCTCCATTGGCGAAGTTGCCAGTTGACGTTGGTACGGGCAAACAGAAGGCGAGCTGCGCGATGTTGCTGCGTTAAATGGGGCACTCGAACAGGACGTCTGGGTCGTAAGGATACCTCTCATAACCAGTTCTTTACTGTCTGGTCAGACACCGCGAATCCAGTGACCCTCCTTATGTCTTGTTGCAGTTCCCTGGCAGTTGCTGAACGACGCCGGAACACACATATGATCAGATATCGGTCATCCTAACCCTCCTTGTGAAATGGCTTGTCTCATTGTAGCGATTCCACAAGCGTTGAATTACTGACGGTGAGACATTGAGATCCACAGCACCGAGCTAGATAGGTGCAGTCGCTTCAGTGCGGTCAGTATCCAGTATTCGGGAGATAGTAGATTCGAACCCCACTGTCGGCAGCCAGTCCTAGCCCTTTCCTGTCCAATCGTCGCCATAAGACATATCTGTGTAGGTGCGACGTAAAGCCAATAAAAAAAGGACACTAATAACATTAATATTTGAGAATTACATTTTAGGCCTTCCCCTGAACTACCATTTTCTCAGCGTGAATATAATTATTTAAAGCCTAAATTGTATTGGCGTATTCCCAGACTTTGCCTACTGATTTTCATTCCGATACGGCCATTAATAACATAAATATTTGAGAATTAACTTTTTGGCCTTTCCCTAAACTACAATTTCACTCAGCGTGAATACAATTATTTACGGTCTAGATTGTAGCGACTTATTCCCCGACTATGAATACCGATTTTCTTTCAATTCTCTTCAGCCGTTTTCTCGTGATGCGTGTACATATACAGTATACATACATACATACATACATACATACATACATACAGACAGACAGACAGACAGAAATTACAGAAAAGTAAAAAGTGCATTTCCTTGTTACTGGTGACAAGACTGATACAGAAATGCCATCCTTTTTAAATTCTGAACAATGTACAGACAAAACTCTTATTTTATATATAGCGAGATTTTACATCGTCACAGAAATATAACTATAAGCACATTTAAATACCACCGGACCAAGACAGGATCGAACCTTCTTAAGTTGGAGTCAGATGGCCAGCGCCTCAACCATCTGAGCCATTCAGCTCGGTGACCATAATTACGATTTACAACTCACTTTTCACTTGGCTCCACAACTTCAGTCACTAGTATTATAAACTGAACTGTAGTGTTAAGCACTGGAAATGCTTAAGTTTTGTGTGAATTTGTATGTGATGGTGCTGGATTAAGAATGTCAAACTGGTAGTATTTCATGAAATACTTTCTTTCCATGGAATCGAGTGTTGTAGTTTTGTTGTTATTGTTGTCGTTGTTGTTGGGTAATTATATTTTAATTTTTTATCACAGTACTGTAAGTGACCATCACCACGAGGATATTTCACAATTTCAATTTATTTGTTAAGAAGCAGAAGAAAAAGAATAATTAAGTTACTTAACACATCAGTTGCACGCAGACAGGTTCGAACATACGACTATTGTTCACTTTGTTCGACTCCTGACGAAGCCGATGACTACCCACTCAACACCGTCAGTTCTCTCAATTGATAGTCCACGTGTCTGGCTCCATGGCTATATGGTTAGCTTGCTGGTCTTTGGTCACAGGGGTCCCGGGTTCGATTCCTGGCAGGGTCGGAAATTTTAACCATAATTGTTTAATTCCCCTGGCACGAGGGCTGCGTGTATGCGTCGTCTTCATCAACATTTCATCCTCATCACGACGCGCAGGTCGCCTACGAACGTCAAATCAAAAGACCTGGCAAGCCGAACTTGTCCTTGGACACTCCCGGTACTAAAAGCCATACGCCATTTCATTTCATAGTCGACGTGATTGTTCCACACACTGAACTACTCAACACGTACCACTGTACGCCTCCGTAGCGTAACGGTTAGTGTTATTAGCTGCCGTCCTCGGGGGACCCGGGTTCGATAACCGATAGTGCCAGAAATTTAAAAATGACTGGAGAGCTGGTTTGTGGTTAAAATGGTACATGCAGCTCTCCTCCATTGCGGGTGTACCTGAAAAGAGCTGCACAACCTCTGGATGAGGACACGAGTTAACTTTACTTTACTGAACATCAGTGCTACCCAGCACTCCTCTCACCACTACTCCGACATTGCGACATCTTCCACTGTCAACTGTTCCCGTAGGACATCCACAACACCAAATCCGACGACGGCTGGCTCACGCAACTGCTGTCCAACTCCCCTACACTCGCTGTGTCTGTTCGCAGCAAGACTGTTTTATATTCCAGTTGCGGCCGGAATGAGACCATCCTCGCCTTCCAACAGTTTTCTACACTGTAACTCAGGCACAAAGGGCTCAGATTTAATATGCGCCGTGAGGATATAGCGGACATCCGACGTACGACAACTGGAGTTATCATTCAAGTTAACAGGGAAACCGCGGCTACTCACCTCACCACTGCAATAGGAGCTCACTCACCTAGATCAAATACCCCTTTTCAACCACTCACACCTACACCCATCAAAACTTCCCCCTCCCCCCATGCTATCGCCTTCTCAGCTGTGTCATAGGGGGTTTTGACACCTCTCTGAGAGAAGAAACAATCACCTTCGAACTACACGCGGAAGGCATCCCAGTCAAGAAGGCATTTAGAATCAAGAACTCCACGGGTCCCGCCTATATGGTGAGAATTCTTCTGCCAGCGCTCGAAGATGTCCACCAGGTCTTGACCAGCGGAGTCTCCATACATAGCCATCACCATAAAGTGGAACCATCTTGCGCTCCGCCATCACAAGCCATCCGGAGTGAGCGCTGTCTCATCTACAACAATCATACCAGCATTCAGTGTACCGCCAAGACCCCTAAATGTGGCCATTGCAAACACGCTCTCCCTACACCCAGCTGCCCCAACACGCATCAACCCCTACCCCACTGCCATATCCGTAGAGGTAATTACGCCTTGTATTATCGCCTGCACCTCCTCAAAATCAACCGGAACTTATAGCCCATATCAGAACCATTGACCCACCTATATCACCTAGCCGTTCCCTTGTTCCACCACTTACCGGCGAGGATCTAATTCGCTCTGTCGCCACTTCATTACGAAATATCCACCCCTACAACGGACCCTTAGTTCTCACTCACTTACAAGCTGCAGTAATTCAAACATTCAATCTTCACTTGCTAAACAACCATTCCGGCCTAAATTCGCACTTCAAGTTTACACCATTGAAAAACCTTGTTTGAACACATGCACAGCCCTCTCAGCTCAAGCAACTAAGCAACTACTCCATAGCATCGCATCCTCTCCAGTCTTGCAATCACCGACTGAAGTTGCATTCTATCCACCGTAGGCTTGTGAGTGCACCAGTGAAATTAAATGATGTTCTTCAACATATTTGCTACCCTGTCTTCAAAATAGAGCACTTCGGAGAAGGAACCAAAGAACCAATGAAAAAATAAAAAATAATATTGTTCATAGCCCAAGTACAGTTAAACTGTAAAAGTTATATATATATATATATACTAGCAAGATACCCGTGCTTCGCAACGGTATTATACTTAAATTTATAATTGAATGGATATCGATTTATATATAATCCGTCAAAATTCGAGATCTGACTCGTTTTCTTAGAGATTACGGCAAGTTCCCTCCCATTTTTCAATCTTTATTTCCAGCAATCGATTTCGTACTTCCCGGGCTAGGACCACGTATTCCACCCGGTCAGTTTGGTCCCTAAATGCTTGCCATATTTTCCTATAAGCTTTTTTAATATGGATCAAATTCTTGAAGAGATTCGTCGTGGTGTCTTCTTGGGTGCCTTGGCAGTACTGAACCCGCGGCCGGACTGCTTTTGTAGTCATTACCAGTCCAGACCCGTTTCCAACGCGGTCCGCACATTTGACGACTGGCCAGAATATTATTATTATTATTATTATTATTATTATTATTATTATTATTATTATTATTATTATTATTATTATTATTATTATTATTATTATTATTATTATTATTATTATTATTATTATTATTATAGATGTTCTGGACCCCACAGTAAGATGCAAGACAGCTAATTGGCGGTAAATTCCATCTGCTGCCATTGTCATTTTTGACATTGTGACCAGCACCATTGTCGCGCGTAGGCAAGTACGCGGAATTTCTGGCGATACGAATGACACACTTCCGTGCATTGTTGACCTTATTATAGAGGTGAACAATTGGACAGTCAGTCTCATTCCTATAAGGTAGGTAAGGGTTATTCCGCCCGAAGGCAGGTCCGAACCTCCGCAGAGGTGTTCCTGAGCCGGAGTTTACGTGTGGTAAGGATGCCAGTTCCTTTCCGCTCCTCCATTCCCTTACCCCCCCCCCAACAGCGCGTAGCAACCCATCCAAATCCTAACCACGCCCAATATTGCTTAACTTCGGAGATCTCACGAAATCCGGTGTTTCAACACGGCTACGGCCGTTGGCTCATTCCTATCGTTTATTTCAAATGTTTTTAATTTTTATTTATATGCCAGGAGAATCTACTGTAATCTAAGAACGTTCGCCCAAGGAAAAGATGGCTCTTGAAAACGAACCCAGGAAGGATTAAAAATGATCGGCTTATGATCAGAATAAGTACATCGAAAACCCACAGACTGTTTCTAGTCATTCGACAGGGTCAGGAATGGAATGAATAAACAGTAAAATCAATTGGTCTAACATCCTTTTACACCCCACCGTCGTTAGTTTCATCCCCCCCCCCCCCGCAAAAAAGAAAATGAAGGCGTGTTTCTTTATGTTTAAAAGAGATTCCAAACTCCAATGTTCACGTCTATAACCTTCAGTTTTAAGATATAAGTTTCCCCATAAAAATAATTCACTTTTTTCACATCTTTCACACTCCCCCCTCCCAAGTGAATTTTCCTGCAACAAACTCGTTTCCTTAACAGTAAATGATCTTCTAAATATCAATTATCACGACTCTAACTGCTTCAGTTTTTGATTTATGTGTCCTCATGAAAGGAATTCAACACCTTTTCACTTCCGCCCCCAAGATTATTCCCCCCAAAAAAGCGTTTATCTTTGATTTTAAAGGAGATCCAAATACCAATAGTTTTTATTAGATGTAAGTATTCTCATAGAATTAAGTCAGTTAATTTTTCAAAAATTTCACCCCCCCCCCCCTCCCTTCATCGGATTTTCCGAGAATACGCGTTTCTTTACCTTTTAAAGCAGATTCCAAATATCAAATTTCACGTCTGTAATATTTTCATTTCTGAGATATCAGTAGCCTAATTAAAAGAAATCAACACTATCTTCAGTCAAATTTACCTCCCTCCACCCAAGTGGTATTTCAGAAAACTAAAAATACACGTTTCTTTATTTTTAATAAGATAAAAAATACAATTTTTCACTTCTGTAACATGTTAACTTTTTTGAGATATACTGTAGAAATTCTCTTTTTAAAATTTAACCACTTTTAATTCCCCTTAGGTGGAGTTTCCAAAAACAAATCACCTATGTTTCTTTACATTTACATGAGATTCCAAAAACACACATTTTACGTCTGCAACATTTTACGTTTCTCAGATATTCTGTAGATATAGTCTTTCAAAAAATTCACCCCTATTTGTCACTCCTGTTTAACCGCCATTAATTGGATTTTCCAAAAGCAAAAAAATACGTGTTTCTTTGTTTTTAAAGGAGATCCCATATACAAATTTTCAGTTCTGTAATATCTTCAGTTTCTGAGATATATGTATCCTCATTCAAGGCATTCAACCAATTATTCACCCTTTTAAACCCCTCATATTGGGAATTACAGAAAACAAAAAAATAAATTTTCCTTCATTTTTAAGGGAGATTCTAAATATCAATTTTTACATCTGTAAACTTTTAACGTTGTAGACACCCTTATTTTTAAAATTCACCCCCTTTTCACCCCCCATCATTTGGATTTTCCAAAAACGAAAAAATACCTTCTTCTTTAGTTTTAAAGTAGATCCAAAATACCAATTTTCAGGTCTGTAAAATCTCCAGGTTCCGAAAGATAAGTAGCCTCATTAAAGGATTCAAACTTTCTTCACCCTTTTCCACCCTTCCTATTGGGATTTTCATAAAACAAAACAATACATATTTTTAATTTTTAAGGAGATTCTAAATACCAAATTTTGCATCTATAAACTTTAAAAGTTTTGAGATATAGATACACTCATTTTAAAAATTCGCCCCCTTTTCACCCCCCCCTAATTGGATTTTCCGAAACAAAAAAAAATGTGTTTCTCTATTTTTAAAGGAGATCCCAAACACCAGTTTTCAGGTCTGTAATATCTTCAGGTTCTGAGATATAAGTATTCTCTTTAAACGAATTCAACCCCTTTTTTGCTTCTTTATTTTTAATGAACATTCTAAATACCAATTTTTACATCTGTAAACTTTAAAAGTTTTGAGATATAGATGCACTCATTTTAAGAATTCACCCCCCCTTTTCACCCTCCCATTAATTGGATTTTCCAAAAGCAAAAAAGTACGTGCTACTTTATTTTTTAAAGCGAACAAAAGTTCCAATTTTCAGGTCTGCAATGTCTGCGGTTTCTGAGATATAAGTAGCGGCATCCTGATTAAAAGGCATTCAACCCCTTTTTCACCCTCTTTCAGCCATCCTATTGGGGTTTCCTTATGTTTAAAGAAGATTCTAAATACCAATTTTCACATCTGTAAACTTTTAAAGTTTTCAGATATAGATACACTCATTTTAAAATTTCACACCCCCTTTTCACCCCCTTAGGGACACAATACCCAAAAATCCTCTCTTAGCATGCACCTACATCTTAATATGAATATATCCTCAAAATTTCATTCCTTTATGTCCAGTAATTTTGGCTCGGCGATGATGAATCTGTGAGGACAAGTTACTTTATATATATAGACTAGCAGGATACCCGTGGTTCGCTACGGTGTTATACTGAAATTTATAATTAAATGGATATCGATTTATATATAATCCGTCAAAATTCGAGATCTGACTCGTTTTCTGAGAGATTACGGCAAAGTTCCTCACATTATTCAATCTTTCTTTGCAGCAATGGATTTCGTACTTCCCGGGGTAAGTCTAGGTATTCCAGGCGGTCAGTTGGGTCCCTAAATCTTTGCCATCTTTTCCTATAAGCATTTTTAGTATGGATCAAATCCTGAAGGAGATCCGGCGTGGTGTCGTCTTGGGTGCCTTGGCGGTAATGAACCCGCGGCTGGACTGTATTCGTAGTCATTACCAGGCCAGGACCCGTTTCCAGCGTGGTCCGCACAATTTGACGACGGTCCAGAACATTATTATTATTATTATTATTATTATTATTATTATTATTATTATTATTATTATTATTATTATTATTATTATTATTATTATTATTATTATTATTATTATTATTATTATTATTATTATTATTATTATTATTATTATTATTAGATGTTCTGGACCCCACAGCAACATGCAAGACCGCTACTTGGCGGTAAATTGCATCTGCTGCCATTGTCATTGTTGACAATGTGACCAGCACCATTGTCGTGCGTAGGCAAGTGTGCGGGATTTCTGGCTGTACGAATGACATACTTCCGTGAATTATTGACCTTATTATAGAGGTGAACAATTTGACGGGCAATCTCATTCCTATCGTTTATTTTAAATGTGCTTCAATTTTTATTTATATGCCAGGAGATTCTACTGTAATCTAAGGACGTTCTCCGAAGGAAAAGATGGCTGTTGAAATCGAACCCAGGAAAGATTAAAAATGATCGGTTTATGATCAGAAGTACATCGAAAATGTACAGCCTGTTTCCTGCGGCGACAGTAGGAATTGTGCTGGCTGCCGAAGCACTCCTCCGGGACAATAAGCGATGAATGACAAATGAAATTAAATATTGGACAGTATTGCTGGAATGAATGTAAACATTGTAAACCGGAGTATACGGAGAACATCCCGTCCCGCCTCCGATTTGTCCAGCACGAATGTCAGATGGAGTGACCGGGATTTGAACCACGGAACCCAGGTGTGAGAGGCCGGCGCGCTGCCGCCAGAGCAACGGAGGCTCCTTAAACGTACATTATGAACAGTAAAATCAATTGGTCTCACGAAATTTTACACCCCACCACCGTTAAGTTTATTTGAAACACCCCCAAAGAAAAATTAAAAGAAGGCATATTTCTTTACGTTTAAAGGAGATTCCAAACACAAATGCTCACGTATATTACCTTCAGTTTTGAGATATAAGTATCCCCATAAAAATAATTATCTTTTTTTTCACTTCCTTTAACCCCCCCCCGCAAGTGAATTTTCCGGCAAAAAATAACTTGCTTCTTTAATAGTAAAGGATCATCTAAATACCAATTATCACGACTCTAACTATTTCAGTTTATGATTTATGTGTCCTCGTGAAAGGAATTCAACTCCTTTACACTCCAGCCCCGCAAGATGGTTCCCCCCTAAACGCGTTTTTTTTTTGTTTTTAGAGGAAATCCAAATACCAATATTCATTTCTGTAACAAATTTATATTTACTAGATGTATGTATTCTCATACAATTAAGTCAATTCATTTTTCAATTCTTTCACCCCCCCCCCCCTCACGCTTCATTGGATTTTCCGAAAATACGTATTTCTTTACTTTTAAAGCAGATTCCAAATATCAAATTTCACGTCTGTAACATCTTCATTTTTGAGATATCAGTAGCCACAATTTTCAGTCACATTTACACACAACCCCCCCTCTTCCACCCAAGTGGTATTTCCGAATTCTAAAAATACACTTTTCTTTGTTTTTAATTGAGATAAAAATACCATTTTCACTTCTGTAACATGTTAAGTTTTTGTATATATACCGTAGAAATTCTCATTTTAAAATTTCACCCCTTTTTATTTCCCTTAAGGGGAGTTTCCAAAAACAAATCACCTATATTTCCATACATTTAAAGGAAATTACAAATACCCAATTTTTACGTCTGTAACATTTTACCTTTCTCAGATATTCTGCAGATATAGTGTTCAAAAATTTCACCCCAAATTGTCACTCCTGTTTAACCGCCATTAATTGATTTTCCAAAAACAAAAAATGCTTGCTTCTTTATTTTTAAAGGAGATTCTAAACACCAATTTTCAGGTCTGTAATATCGCCAGTCTCTGAGATATAAGTATCCTCATTAAAGGCATTCAACCCATTTAACACCCCTCTTCACCCCTCCTGTTAGGGTTTTCCGAAAACAAAAAATACATGTTTCTTTATTTTTAATGAAGATTCTAAATACAAATTTTTACATCTCTAAACTTTAAAATTTACGAGATATACATGCACTCATTTTCAAAATTCACCCCCCTTTTCACCCCCATTAATTGGATTTTCCAAAAACAAAAAAAAAATACTTGTTTCTTTATTTTTAAAAGAGATCAAAAGTACCAATTTTCAGGTCTGTAATATCTTCACTTTCTGAGATATAAGTATCCTCTTTAAAGGCATTCAATCCATTTTCACCCCTTTTCACCCCTCCTATTGGGATTTTCCGAAAACAAAAAATACGTGTTTCCTTATTTTTAAGGGAGATTCTAAATACCAATTTTTACATCTGTAAACTTTCAAAGTTTTGAGATATAGATACACACATTTTAAATTTTCAACCCCCTTTTCACCCCATTAGCAAAGGAATATCCAAAAATCTTCTCTTAGCGAGCACCTACATTTTAATATAAATCTATGCTCAAAATTTCATTTCTTTATGTCCAGTAGTTTTGGCTCGGCGATGATGAATCCGTCAGTCAGTCAGTCAGTCTGGACAAGTTATTTTATACATATAGATGTACTAGCAAGATACCCGTGCTTCGCTACGGTATTATACTGAAATTTATAATTGAATGCTTATCGTTTTATATATAACCCGCCGATATTCTCGATCTGACTCGTTTTCTGAGAGATTCCGCCAAAATTCGCGATCTGACTTGTTTTCTGAGAGATAACGGCAACGTTCCTCTCATTCTTCAATTTTTTTCTTTCCAGCAATCGATTTCGTACTTCCTGGCCTAGGTCCAGGTATTTCACCCGGTCAATTGGGTCCCCAAATCTTTGTCATCTTTTCCTATAAGCATTTTTAATGTGGATCAAATCCTTCAGGACATCTGGGGTGGTGTCGTCTTGGGTGCCGTGGCGGTACTGAACCCGCGGCTGGACTGCATTCGTAGTCATTACCCGTCCAGGACCCGTTTCCAGCGCTGTCCGCACATTTTTACGACGGTCCAGAACATTATTATTATTATTATTATTATTATTATTATTATTATTATTATTATTATTATTATTATTATTATTATTACTAGCAAGATACCCGTGCTTCGCTACGGTATTACACTGCAATTTATAATTGAATGTTATTGTTTTAGATATATAATCTACCGAAATCTGCGATCAGACTCGTTTTCTGCGAGAATCCGCCAAAATTCGCGATCTGACTCGTTTTCTAGTAGATTACGGCAAGTTTCCTTCCATTTTTCAATCTTTCCTTCCTGCAATCGATTTCATATTTCCCGGGGTAGGTCCAGGTATTCCATCCGGTCAGTTGGGCCCCTAAATCTTTGCCATCTTTTCCTATAAGCATTTTTAATATGGATCAAATCCTACAGGAGATCCTGCGTGGTGAAGTCTTGGGTGCCTTGGCGGTACTGAACCCGCCGTCGGACTGCATTCTTAGTCATTACCAGTCCAGGACCCGTTTCCAGCGCGGTCCGCACATTTGACGACGGTCCAGAACATTATTATTGTTATTATGATTATTATTATTATTAGATGTTCTGGATCCCAGAGCAAGCTGCAAGACCGCTACTTGGCGGTAAATTACATCTGCTGCCATTGTCATTGTTGACAATGTGACCAGCACCATTGTCGCGGGTAGGCAAGTGTGCGGGTTTTCTGACGATGCGAATGACTGACTTCCGTGCATTATTGACCTTATTATAGAGGTGAACAATTTGACGGTCAATCGCATTCCCATCGTTTTTTGAAATGTGTTTAAATTTTTATTTAGATGCCAGGAGAATCTACTGTAATCTAAGAACGTTCTCCGAAGGAAAAGATGGCTGTTGAAAACGAATCCTGGAAAGATTAAAAATGATCGATTTATGATCGAAAATCTACAGCCTGTTTCCAGTCATTCGACAGGGCCAGGAATGGAATGAATAAAGCCCCATCTAGCGGCGACAATAGGAATTGTGCCGGCTGCCGAAGCACTCCTCTGGGGCAATGAGCGATGAATGACAAATGAAATGAAATATTGGACAGTGTTGCTGGAATGAATGATGACAGGAAAAATCGGAGTAAACGGAGAAAAACCTGTCCCGCCTCCGCTTTGTCCAGCACGAATGTCACATGAAGTGACCGGGGTTTGAACCACGGAACCCAGCTGTGAGAGGCCGGCGCGCTGCCGCCTGTGCAACGGAGGCTCCTCATAAGTACATTATGAACAGTAAAATCAATTGGTCTCACCTCCTTTTACACCCCACCGCCGTTAAGTTTATTAACACCCCCACCCCAAAAAAGATTAAAAGAAGGCGTGTTTCTTTATGTTTAAAAGGGATTCCAAACACCAATGTTCACGTCTATAACCTTCAGTTTTGAGTAATAAGTGCTCCCATAAAAATAATTCACTTTCTTTCACTTCCTTTCACACTCCCCCCCCCCCCCAAGTGAATTATCCGGCAAAAATACTGTTTCTTTAATAGTAAAGGATATTCAAAAACCAATATTATCACGACTCTAACTTCTTCAGTTTTTTATTTATGTGTCCTCATGAAAGGAATTCAATTTTTTTCACTCCCGCCCTCCAAGATGCTTTCCCCCCAAAACGCGTTTTTCTTTGTTTTTAAAGGAGATCCAAATACCAATGGTCACGTCTGTAACAACTTTAGTTTTTATTAGATGTATATATTCTCATACAATTAAGTCAATTAATTTTTCAATTCTTTCATCACCCCCTCTTCATTGGATTTTCCGAGAATACGTGTTTCTTTACTTTTAAAGCAGATTCCAAATATCAAATTTCACGTCTGTAACATTTTCATTTTTGAGATATCAGTAGGCTAATTAAAAGAATTCAACACCATTTTCAGTCACATTAACCACCCCCACCCCCCGCCTCCACCCAAGTGTTATTTCCGAAAACTAAAAATACACGTTCCTTTATTTTTAATATAGATTAAAAACTACCATTTCTTCTTCTGTAACGTGTTGAGTTTTTTGAGATATTGTAGAAATTCTCATTTTAAAATTTCATCCCTTTTTAGTTCCCCTTAAATGGAGTTTCCGAAAACAAATCACCTATGTCTCTTTACATTTACAGGAGATTCCAAATACACACTTTTTACGTCTGTAACATTTTACGTTTCTCAGATATTCTGTAGATATAGTCTTTCAAAAAATTCTCCCCAAATTGTCACTCCTGTTTAAGCGCCATTAATTGGATTTTCCAAAAACAAAAAATACGTGTTTCTTTATTTTTAAAGGAGATCCCATATATAAATTTTCAGTTCTGTAATTCTTCAGTTTCTGAGATGTATATATCCTCATTAAAGGCATTCAACCCATCATTCACACTTTTACACCCCTCCTATTGCGATTTACGGAAAACAAAAGAATAAGTGTTCTTTTTTATTTTTAAAGGAGATTCTAAATGCCAATTTTTTACATCTGTAAACTTTTGAAGTTTTAAGATGTAGACACACTCATTTTAAAAATTCACCCCCCTTTTTACCTCCCATTATTTGGATTTTCCGAAAACGAAAAAATATCAATTTCTTTATTTTTAAAGTACCCCTAGATCCCAAATACCAATTTTCAGCTCTGTAATATCTTCAGGTTCTGAAATATTAGAAGCTTCATTAACAGCATTCAACCCATTTTTCACCCTTTTCCACCCTTCCTATTGGGATTTTCTGAAAACCAAAAAATACGTGTTTCCTTATTTTTAAAGGAGATCCCAAACACCAATTTTCAGGTCTGTAATATTTTCAGTTTCTGAGATATAAGTATCCTCATTAAAGGCATTCAACCCATTTTTCACCCCTTTTCACCCCTCCTATTGGGATTTTCCGAAAACAAAAATATACGTGTTTCTTAATTCTTAATGAAGATTATAAATACCAATTTTTACATCTGTAAACTTTAAAAGTTTTGAGATAGGCCTACAGATGCAGTCATTTTAAAAATTCCACCCCCTTTTCACCGTCGCATTAATTGGTTTTTCAAAAAACAAAAAAATACCTGTTTCTTTATTTTTAAAAGAGTTCAAAAGTACCAATATTCAGGTCTGTAATATCTTCAGTTTCTGAGATATAAGAACCGGAATCCTGATTAAAGGCATTCAACCCATTTTTCACCCTTTTTCACCACTCCTATTGGGATTTTCTGAAAACAAAAAAATACGTGTTTCCTTATTTTTAATGAAGATTCTAAATACCAATTTTCACATCTGTAAACTTTTAAAGTTTTGAGATATAAATACACTCATTTTAAAATTTAACCCCCCTTTTCACCCCCTAAGCGATGGAATATCCAAAAACCCTCTCTTAGCGAGCACCTACATGGTAATATAAATACATCCTCAAAATTTCACTTCTTTATGTCCAGTAGTTTTGGCTCGGCGATGATGAATCAGTCAGTCAGTCAGTCAGTCAGGACAAGCTATTTTATATATATAGATTATTATTATTATTATTATTATTATTATTATTATTATTATTATTATTATTATTGGTATTGTTGTTGTTATTATTGATGTTCTGGACCCCACAGCAAGATGCATGACCGCTATTTTGCGGTAAATTGCATCTGCTGCCATTGTCATTGATGACAGTGTGACCAGCATCATTGTTTTTTTTGTTTTGTTTTTTTTTTGCTAGGGGTTTACGTCGCACCGACACAGATACGTCTTATAGCGACGATGGGATAGGAAAGGCCTAGGAGTTGGAAGGAAGCGGCCGTGGCCTTAATTAAGGTACAGCCCCAGCATTTGCCTGGTGTGAAAATGGGAAACCACGGAAAACCATCTTCAGGGCTGCCGATAGTGGGATTCGAACCTACTATCTCCCGGATGCAAGCTCACAGCCGCACGCCTCTACGCGCACGGCAGCATCATTGTCGCTCGTAGGCAAGTACGCAGGATTTCTGGCGATACGAATGGCATACTTCCGTGCATTATTGACCTTATTATAGAGGTGAACAATTGCACGGTCAATCTCATTCCTATCGTTTATTTCAAATGTGTTTAAATTTTTATTTATATGCCAGGAGAATCTACTGTAATCTAAGAAGGTTCTCCAAAGGAAAAGATGGCTCTTGAAAACGAACCCAGGAAAGATTAAAAATGATCGGTTTATGATCAGAATAAGTACATTGTAAATCCACAGCCTGTTTCCAGTCATTCAACCGGGTCAGGAATGGAATGAATAAGCCCCCAGCTAGCGTTGAGGATAGGAATTGTGCCGGCTGCCGAAGCCTGTCGCACACCTCTGGGGCAATGATTAATGAATGACAAATGAAATGAAATGATATTGGAGAGTGTTGATGGAATGAATGATGACGGAGAAAACCGGAGTACCCTGAGAAAAACCTGTCCTGCCTCCGCTTTGTCCTGCACAACTATCACTTGGAGTGACCGGGATTTGAACCACGAAACCCAGCGGTGAGAAGCCAGCGCGCTGCCGCCTGAGCCACGGAGGCTCCTTATAAGTACATTATGAACAGTAAAATCAATTGGTCTCACCTCATTTTTCACTCCACCGCGGTTAAGTCGATTTACCCCCCCCCCCAAAAAAAGGGCGTGTTTCCTTATGTTTAAAGGAGATTCCAAATACAAATGTTCACGTGTGTTACCTTCAGTTTTGAGATATAAGTATTCCCATGAAAATAATTCACTTTTTTCACTTACTTCCCCCCCCCCACACTTTAAGTGAATTTTCCGGCAAAAAAAAATTGTTCCTTTAATAGTAAAGGATCTTCTAAATACCGATTATCTTCAGTTTTTGAGATATGTGTCCTCATGAAACGAATTCAACTCCTTTTCACACCCGCCCCGAAAGATTATCCCCCCCCGCCCAGAAAAAAACGCATCGTTTTATTTTTAAAGAAGATCTAAATACCTATTTTCAAGTCTGTAACAACTTTAATTTTTATTAGATGTAAGTATCCTCATACAATTAATTCAATTAATTTTTCAATTTTTTCATCTGCGCCCCTCCCTTCATTGGATTTTCTTAGAATACCTGTTTCCTTACATTAACAGGGGATTCCAAATACCAGTTTTTACGTCTGTAACATTTTACGTTTCTGAGATATACTGTAGATATAGTCTTTCTAAAACATTCACCCCAGTTTGTCACTCCTGTTTAACCCCCATTAATTAGAGTTTCCGAAAACAAAAAATAATGTTTCTGTATTTTTAAAAGAGATCCCATATAGGCCTACTAATTGTTAGATCTGTAATATCTTCAGTTTCTGAGATATAAGTATCCTCATTAAAGATATTCAAAACCTTATTCACACTTTTCACCCCCCAGATTGGGATTTACAGAAAACAAAATAATACGTGTTATTTATTTTTAAAGGCGATTCTAAATATCAACTTTTACATCTGCAAACCTTAATAGTTTTGAGATATAGATACACCAGTTTTTTAAAATACAACCCCCTTTCACCCCCCACTATTTCAAATTTTCAAAAACAAAAAATACATGTTTCTTTATTTTTAAAGGAGATCCCAAATACCGATTTTCAGGTCTGTAACATCTTCAGTTACTGAGATATAAGGATCCTTATTAAAGGCATTCAACTCTTTTTCACCCCTTTTCAACCCTCCTATTGGGATTTTCCGGTGAAAAATATTTGTTTCTTTATTTTTAAAGGCGATATAAGTACCAATTTTTACATCTGTAAGCTTTTAAAGTTTTGAGATAGACACAATCATTTTAAAAAATTCACCCCCCTTTCAACCCTCCACTATTTGGATTTTCCAAAAATAAAATGTACATGTTTCTTTATGTTTAAAGGAGATCCCAAATACCTTTTTTCTGGTCTGTAATATATTCAGTTTCAGAGATATAAGTATCCACATTAAAGGCATTCAACCGATTTTTCACTCCTTTTCACCCCTCCTTTTGGGATTTTCCGAAAACAAATAATACGTGTTTCTTTATTTTTAAAGGAGATTCTAAATACTAATTTCAACGTCTGTAAACTTTTAAAGTTTCGTGATATAGATACAATTATTTCAAAAATTCACCCCCCTTTATTTGGATTGACCAAAAACAAAAAAGTACGTTTTTCTTTATTTTTAAAGGAGGTTCCAAATTTAAATTTTCATGACTGTAACATCTTCAGTTTTTGAGATATAAGACTCGTCATAAAAGTGTTCATAACCTTACCCCCCCTCCATTTTCAGCCCCCTTGATGGGATTTTCCGAAAACAAAAAAATACGTGTTTCTCTATTTTTAGAGGAGATTCCAAATACCAACTTTTATTACTCTAAACCTTTAAGTTTTTGAGATATAGATATCCTCATTTTAAAAATTAACCCCCCTTTTCACCCCCTTAGCGACGGAATATACAAAAATCCCCTCTTGGCGAGCACCTACATGTTAATATGAATGTATTCCGAAATTGTATTTATCTATGTCCAGTAGTTTCGGCTCGGCGATGATGAATCAGTCAGTCAGTCAGTCAGTCAGGACAAGTTATCTATATATATAAAGTAGCTTGTCCTGACTGACTGACTGACTGACTGACTGACTGATTCATCATCGCCGAGCCAAAACTACTCGACATAAAGAAATGAAATTTTGGGGATATATTCAAATTAAGATGTAGGTGCTCGCTAAGAGAGGATTTTTGGATATTCCGTCGCTAAGGGGGTGAAAAGGGGGTGAAATTTTAAAATGAGTGTGTCTATATCTCAAAACTTTAAAAGTTTACAGATGTGAAAATTGGTATTTAGAATCTTCTTTAAAAATAAGGAAACACGTATTTTTTTTGTTTTCAGACAATCCCAATAGGAGGGGTGAAAAGGGTGAAAAAGGGATTGAATGCCTTTAATCAGGATCTCGCTACTTATATCTCAGAAACTGAAGATATTACAGACCTCAAAATTGGTACTTTCGATCGCTGTCAAAAATAAAGAAACACATATTTTTATGTTTTTGGAAAATCCAATTAATGCGAGGATGAAAGGGGGGTGAATTTTTAAAATGACTGCATCTATATCTCAAACGTTTTAAAGTTTAGAGATGTAAACATTGGTATTTAGAATCTTCAATAAAAATAAAGGAACACGTATTTTTTGTTTTCGGAGAATCCCAATAGGAGGGGTGAAAAGGGGTGAAAAGTGGGTTGAATGCCTTTAATGAGAATACTTATATCTTAGAAACTGAATACATTACAGACCTGAAAATTGGTATTTGGGATCTACTTTAAAAATAAAGAAACAGGTATTTTTTCGTTTTGGGAAAATCCAAATGATAGGGGGTCAAAAGGGGGATGAAATTTTTAAACTGAGTGTATCTATATCACAAAACTTTTAAAGTTAGAAATTGGTTTTTAGAATCTCCTTTAAAAATAAAGAAACACATATTTTTTTGTTTTCGGAAAATTCCAATAGGAAGGGTGGAAAAGGGTGAAAAATGGGTTGAATGTATTTAATGAAGCTACTTATATTTCGGAACCTGAAGATATTACAGGCCTGAAAATTGGTGTTTGGGATCTCCTTTAAAAATAAAGAAACACGTATTTTTTGTTTTTGGAAAATCCAAATAATGGGGGTGAAAAGGGGGTGATTTTTTAAAATGAGTGTATCTATATCTCACAACTTTAAAAGTATATAGATGTTAAAATTGGTATTTAGAATCTCCTTTCAAAATAAGGAAACACGTATTTTTAGTTTTTTGAAAAAATCCAATAGGAAGGGTGGAAAAGGCTTAGAAAGGGATTGAATGCCTTTAATGAGGCTACTTGTATTTCAGAACCTGAAGACATTACAGACCTGAAAATTGGTATTTGGGATCTACTTTAAAAATAAAGAAAT
The DNA here is from genome assembly GCF_040414725.1 of Anabrus simplex. Classification (NCBI taxonomy): domain Eukaryota; kingdom Metazoa; phylum Arthropoda; class Insecta; order Orthoptera; family Tettigoniidae; genus Anabrus; species Anabrus simplex. The sequence goes on from NC_090266.1 coordinate 249,188,371, forward strand.
AAGTATTTTTTCATTTTTGGAAAATCCAAATATTGGGGCGTGAAAAGGGGGATGAATTTTTAAAATGAGTGTGCCTACATCTTAAAACTTTAAAAGTTTACAGATGTAAAAATTGGTATTTAGAATCTCCTTTAAGAATAAAAGAACACGTATTTTTTTTTTTTCTGTAAATGCCAATAGGAGGGGTGTAAAAGTGTGAATAATGGGTTGAATGCCTTTAATGAGGATACATATATTTCAGAAACTGAAGATATTACAGAACTGAAAATTTGTATATGATATCTCCTTTAAAAATAAAGAAGCACGTATTTTTTGTTTTTGTAAAATCCAATTAATGGCGATTAAACAGTAGTGACAATGTGGGGTGAATTTTTGAAAGACTATATCTACAGAATATCTGAGAAACGTAAAATATTACATACGTAAAAAGTGGGTGTTCGGAATCTCCTGTAAATGTAAAGGAATATTGGTGATTTGTTTTTGGAAATTCCACTTAAGGGGAATTAAAAAGGGGTGAAATTTCAAAATGAGAATTTCTACAGTACATCTCATAAAACTTAACAAGTTACAGAAGTGAAAAATGTTTTTATCTCTATTAAAAATAAAGAAACGTATAATTTTAGTTTTCGGAAATACCACTTGGGTGGAAGGGGGGGGCGGTAAAAGTGACTGAAAATGGTGTTGAATTCTTTTAATTAGGCTACTGATATCTCAAAAATGAAGATGTCACAGACGTGAAATTTGATATTTGGAATCTGCTTTAAAAGTAAAGAAACACGTATTCTCTGAAAATCCAGTGAAGGGAGGGGGTGAAAGAATTGAAAAATTAATTGACTTAATTGTGATAGAATACATACATCTAATAAAAACTAAAGCTGTTACAGACGTGAAAATTGGTATTTGGATCTCCTTTAAAAACAAAGAAAAACGCGTTTTGGTGGGGGAACCATCTTCGGGGGCGGGAGTGAAAAGGAGTTCAATTCTTTTCATGAGGACATATAAATCAAAAACCGAAGAAGTTAGAGTCGTGATAATTGGTATTTAGAAGATCCTTTACTACTAAAGAAACACGTATTTTTTGCCGGTAAATTCATTTTGGGGGAGGAGTGTGAAAGGAAGTGAAAAATGTGATTTTTTTATGGGGATACTTATATCTCAAAATTGAAGGTAATAGACGTGAACATTGGTGTTTGGAATCTTCTTTAAACATAAAGAAACACACCTTCTTTTAATTTTTTTGGGGGGGGCTGTAAATAAACTTAACGGCGGTGTGGTGTAAAAGGAGGTGAGACCAATTGGTGAGACCAATTGATTTTACTGTTCATAATGTACTTATAAGAAGCCTCCGTTGCCCAGGCGGCAGCGTGCCGGCCTCTCACAGCTGGGTTGCTTGGTTCAAATCCCGGTCACTCCATGTGACATTCGTGCTGGACAAACGGAGGCGGGACAGGGTTTTCTCCGGATACTCCGGTTTTCCCTGTCATCACTCATTCCAGCAACACCGTCCAATATTTCATTTCATTTGTCATTCATCGATCATTGTCCCAGAGGAGTACTTCGGCAGCCGGCATAATTCCTATTCTCGCCGCTAGATGGGGCTTTATTCATTCCATTCCATAAACGTATCATCTTTAATCTTTCCTGGGGTTCGTTTTCAACAGCCATGTTTTCCTTCGGAGAACGTTCTTAGATTACAGTTGATTCTCCTGGCATATAAATAAGAATTTAAACACATTTGAAATAAACTATAGGAATGAGATTGACCGTCAAATTGTTCACCTCTATAATAAGGTCAATAATGTACGGAAGTATGTCATTCGTATCGCCAGTAATACCGCATACTTGCCTACGCGCGTCAATGGTGCTGGTCACATTGTCAACAATGACAATGGCAGCAGATGTAATTTACCGTCATGTAGCGGTCTTTCATCTTTCAGTGGAGTCCAGAACATCAATAATAATAAAAATAATAATAATAATAATAATAATAATAATAATAATAATAATAATAATAATAATGTTCTGGACCGTCGTCAAATGTGCGGACCGCGCTGGAAACGGGTCCTGGGCGGATAATGACTGAGAATGCAATCCGGCCGCGGGTTCAGTACCGCCAAGACACCCAAGAGGACAAAACGCCGGATCTCCTGAAGGATTTGAACCATATTAAAAATGCTTATAGGAAATGATGGTACAGATTTAGGGGCCCAAGTGACCGGGTGGAATACCAGGAAGTACGAAATCGATTGCTGGAAAGAAAGATTGAAAAATAGGAAGAAACTTGCCGTAATCTATTAGAAAACGAGTTAGATCGCGAAATTTGGCGGATTCCCTCTGGAAAAGATTCAGATCGCGAATTTCGGCGGATTATATATAAAACAATAAGCATTCAATTATAAATTTCAGTATGATACCGTAGCGAAGCACGGGTATCTTGCTAGTTTTATATATATAGATAAAAGTACATGGAAAGAAATGAAAAACTAAAACAACCCTTTGTAATTGATAATGAAATAAAATAAAGTTGCCAAACCCTTAGCTAAGTGTACCTACCCCCTCCCATCACCTGCTTCTTAACATCTATTACCCAACTCTTTCTTCCCTCGCATCACCCCAACCCGCCCGCATCATTTGGCCAGAGTGGGGGCGTCCCCCTTTCGGTGGCCCGCCCCGCCCCTTAAGGGTGGGGAATGAAACATTGATATATAGATAGAATGAGACCATTCTGGTTAAACCTTACAGAAGATTCACGACAAGCAAAACGAAGAGATCAGTAGACAGGAGGCTTCATTTCTAAGTTCTACAACTGAAAGCTCGCAGCTGACTCACTATTTCTTTCCAGGAAATACTGAACGGGACAAAGGCTTGAAGGCTGGTATGTAACAATATTACCGCCCTCAGAGAACTGATCGTGACGAAAACTTATTTTCTTTGGTGTTCTTCGGTAAAACGCCGGTCGGTCCCGATGTAACACCTTTAACTTGCATCTTCATGGCCTCCGTCGTATCCGGTCGATGGCACCATTTATTCTCTTCAAAACACGGCAAGGGCTTCCCCATGCCATCTGTAGTGTAGAGGAACAAGCCTCTCTTTATTATGAAATTATACAACCACACTTGACGTCCGCTCGTTAGTCGTATTCGGTCACTCTTTATTCGCGATCCCTTCCGGACAGCAGAGTGTACATCTTCCAGTTCCTTTATCATATCCAGGCAGAACCTGTCCATCACGGCTGAACGCTAAACCCACCGGGAGGCACAGCTGTCCCCAAAATAGCGTTAACAGTGCAACTCCTTTCGCCTCGAGCATTGCAGGCCGGTAAGTGAAGGGGAACAGGAGAATGTGACGATCCCCGTCCGTCTACGCTTCCATCCAGGCGTGGTGACTCCAGCTACTCTCGTACGCTATACTGGTCCTTCGGCTGTGAACTTTGTGCTCGCCCTCCCTCTTGGAGAAAAAATTTGCAGTCTTCTGGACAAAGTCTCCGGGACAGAGTGTTTGCCTGCTGAACATGCTTTACCTTGCGGAGACTCTCCTCAATGTTCCTCTGTCCATCTTCGACCTTCCTTCTTATGAGCTTCCATCTTCTTCTCTTCATCATTTTCTGGCTATCTTCCGTCTTCTCCTGGTCGTCTTCAATCTTCTTATGGCCATCTTCCGTCTTCTCCTAGCCGTCTTCCAGCATCTTCTGGTCGGCTTCCGGCTTCTTTTGGCTACCTTCCGCCGTCTTCTGGACATCTTCTTCTGGACGATTTTCATGTCCTTTATCATCACCATGTGGCTTTCTTCAGTCCTCTTCATACTTACTATCAACGTATCCATTCTTCTGATGGCCTTTTCCCATCTTCTTGATCATCCACGGAGCGAATTGGCCGTTCGGTTATGGTCGCTTAGCTGTGAGCTTGCATTCGGCAGATAGTAGGCTCGAACCCCATTGACGGCAGGTCAGAAGAGATTTTTCCGTGGTTTCACATTTTCACACCAGGCAAATGCTAGAGCTGTACCTTAATTAACCGGCCAAAACCCAAACACAATGTACGAAGTAATTCTACGTATTTCCTTTCAGATTATGTTTTGTACATTTTCTACAGGAAACGTGTTCCACAAACAAAATACAAGGGTGTCACCTGTAGGTGACATTGGTCAGTATAGTTACAATCTGCAGCTTGCTGGTAGTCTACTTTCAAGTGCGAGGACAACTGCTGCGTCTAATGCAGATTCGGACTGTCCAGGATCCTGAGCCCATTTGGTTCTTTGGTAAGACTTGAAGGCTATGAGGTAATCAAATCGCGTAGCAATTGTCCAGAGTTTATGGTCGAACCTTAGAGGTTTTCTGTGGATATGTTGCTTGGTACTAAACGACTGTAATAGGGAACTATAGCTTCAACAACTGCAAGATCAGTTGAACGGATTTCCGCGAATTACTGTCGAAAGTTTCGGTTTCGAAATTTTAAGTGTTCTCATACCTTGTGATGTTTGTCGTTCAGTGGGGGTGGGGGTGGGGGGGTGTATTCATGTTATCTGAAGGTTGAAAATACTGATGAATTCTTGGAAATGTATTTCTTCTCATGCTGTTGGAAACTACATTACTGAAAATCTATTATTTTAATTCTCAAAACATTCTTATAGTTTTTCATATTCATCAATCACTACCGATCTGCATTTAGGGCAGTCGCCCAGGTGGCAGATTCCCTATCTGTTGTTTTCCTAGCCTTTTCTTCGTTTAGCCGGTCAACAGTAGTACAACCATATGAACCCTTATATCATCGGAATTTGTGTCTAACACATGCTTCCTGAGCGGAGCATATAGCTTGGATACTTTCACAATGAGATTCTTCTTCTTCAATGAACAGTGACTCAAAACATTGAACTGGAGACAGTTGCGGTGTGTCATATTCAGGAGATTCCTCATGCACGTCCCCTCACCAAATCGGAAAATAAAATTCCGCTCTATAGCTGCCCGCAATATATTATATGTTTTCCTAGAAGATGCTGGTTTATTTGTCCTGGAAAGACCAGGTGGCTGCTGCTTTTCATTAGAAGGTACTGGCGTACCATCATCTGCTGACTGTAATAGGGAACTATTGCTTCAACCACTGCAAGGTCAGTTGAACAGATTTCCACGAATTACTGGCTAAAGTTTCGGTTTAGGAATTTTACGTATTCTCATACCTTACGAAGTTTGTCATTCATTGGTGGTTGGGGTGGGGGGTTATATTAATGTTATCTGTAGGTTGAAAATACTGATGAATTTCTGGAAATGTTGCAATAACTTCTGAATGATTGCATGGTAAATCTGTCAATGTAACGTTGCCGCAATTTTGAGCCTGCCATGCTTAAAATATAACCAGCGCCGTGTGATTGTTGTGAACGCTTGCCTGTAACTGCGTACATTTCATCGAGTTTCATATCGTAGGTGTTATGAATTTTAAATATCAGAAAACAACTCCAAAATATCGCCATTTTGGAGCAGTAATGTGCATTGTGCTGTACGTCGTTGCAAGATTTGTCGCCAATTTTTTGTCACATATGTAATTAGACTAATCCCTTCCAGAGATAAGAATAAATAATTGAATGTTGTACCGATTTATCTTACTAGACTACTTTTACAAGCTTGAAAGCTCAGCTGAAATGGGATAGTTTCCCCACATTCTCCTCAAATTAACCATGGTGTTACCGAGTAAGCTAAGGGAGTCGGGCCTTTCCCCATACGCTGTTCTAATTTCACTCTTAAGTAGCATTGGCCTTGGACTCGGTTGTCAACAGTTCACGATAGTAACAAAGTCGTAATTCCTCCTTGAGTACTTTGAAGGAAACATGTGTGTCGAAATTAAGTACCAAATCATTGCCGCGACTTAGAAGTGTAATAGAATCATCGCGTGAAAACTCAGCAGTGAAGTATTAATGAATCATGTGTTAGGAATATAGAAGGCAATTACTACGCTATTAATAACAAGTCACAAACAGGTCCCATGACAGCTACGATTCCTCGCCACGATTGAACCATTGTCCCGATATATAAATTTGACTTTGTGCTGATCGCATTTTTGCCAGAGTTTTGTTTGTTCTCCCCTCTCATCCTGGAAAGAGATTCAGTGTGGTTTCATGTACTTGATGAATATGGACGATTTGGTTTTTATTTCTTGTAAATACTTTGCGCTGACAATTCATATTTTTGAATGTGTGCTGTGAGTGTTCATTGTGCATGGAGGATGAGCAAATGTTGTTACAACAGAGGTAAATTAAATAAAAATATAAAAAAATAGACCGGGAAAGGTTAGCTCAGACAGTGATTCAGAATTATTTGATAAGATAATCAGTTATGTGGGAAACGATGAGGAAAGGAACGTGATTGTAGCGGGTGATCTCAATTTACCAAATGTCAATTGGGAATGTAATGCGAACGACAGGAAAAATGACCAACAAATGGCAAATGAGTTAATATGGGAAGGGCATCTGATTCAGAAAGACGAAACAACTAAAGTGAAGAATATTTTGGTTGTGGTGCTGGTAAAACCAGATGAGCTCTATAGAGAAACCGAAGTAATAGATGGTATTAGTGATCACGAAGCAGTTCTTGTGGTAGTTAAAAATAAATGTGAATGAAAGAAAGATATTAAAATTAGGACTATTCGGCAGTACCATATGGCTGATAAAAGAGGCACGAGGGAGTTTAAAAAAAGTAAATATGTTCGGTGGAAAGCGATAAATAAAAATGTAAACAGACTCTGGGTTGGGTTTAAAGCAATTGTTGAGGAATGTGAAAATGGGTTTGTACCTTTAAAGGTGGTAAGGAATTGTAAGGATCCAATATATTACAACACAGAAGTAAAGAGACTGGGAATGAGGTGCAGGTTGGAGAGAAATAGAGATAGAAATGGCTGTGGAAGTAAGGAGAAATTGAAGGAACTTACTAGTAAATTGAATCTAGCAAAGAAGACAGCTGAGGATAACATGATGGCAAGCATATTTGGCGGTCATACAAATTTTAGTGAAAAATGGAAGAATACGTATACGTACTTTAAGGCAGAAACAGGTTCCAAGAAGGATATTCCAGGAATCATTAATGAACAAGGGGAGTGTGTATGCGAGTATCTTCAAAAGGTAGAAGTACTCCTTTTTGACATTTGTTTTACGTCGCACCGTTAAAGATACATCTTATGTCGACGATGGGATAGGAGAGGCCTAGGAGTGGCAAGGAAGCGGTTGTGGCCTTAATAAAGGTACAGCCCTAGCATTTGCCCGGTGTGAAAATGGAAAACCACGGAAAACCATTATCAGGGCTGCCGACAGTCGGGTTTGAACCTACTATCTCCCGGATGCAAGCTCACAGCAGCTCGCACCTAACCACATGACCAACTCGCCCGATACAGAAGTATTCAGTCAGCAGTATGTAAAGATTGTTACTTACAAGGTTATTGTCCAGATAGAGGAGGTGACTAATACTAAAAAAGTATTAAAATTTTCCTATGACAACAATGACATTTACAGTAAGATACAAAAATGGAAAACTAGAAAAGCAGCTGGAATTGACAAGGTTTCGGGGGATATACTAAGGACAATGGGTTGGGATATAGTACCGTTGCTATAGTAGCTCCTGTGTATGAAGGAAAGGGTGACAGACATAAAGCTGAAAATTAGAGGCCAGTCAGTTTGACATGCATTGCATGTAAGCTTTGGGAAAGCATTCTTTCAGATTATTTAGACATATTTGCGAAATTAATAACTGGTTTGATAGAAGGCAGTAGAGTATCTGAAGAGAGTCTGGACCACCTCAGCCTCTCCACCAGCTCTAGCGCGCAGGCCCCCGCGGGAGCCACTCACTTGCCAGGGCCCGTGTGGAATGCACCTGCCTGTACCGGCCTATTGCTGGCAAGGCTACACACAAATGTGGAATGTTGCTCCTTGCGGCAGCTTTCTACTGCCAAGCCTAGGTGTGTGTGTGTGTGTGTGAGAGAGAGAGAGAGAGAGAGAGAGAGAGAGAGAGAGAGAGATAGGTAACGACACTTGCTATGGTGCATGATTGAGTATCCTTTACTGAAGGGCATTGTAAGAGCAAACATGTTAACTATGTTTTACTAACCCTACTCTTCTAGTAGTGATAAGATCTCTATTGAGTGTAATTAAGGGGTTAGTTTAAACATATTTTCTATCTTACCTATAATTATTCATGATCTTCATTAACTCTCAAATCATTCATGTTGGTGACAGGAACGGCATACAGCCGTAAATCTTCACGTTAGATAATCGCATTGTCTACTCCTTTTTAATTTTTTTTCTCCCCTACTAACTTACTTATAATTATTTTACGTGAATGACTGTAATTCATGAAATATCACTGTACTACTTGTCACAAATAGATAATTATTTTACTCAGATAAAGTCTGAAATCTGAGGTTGAATAAGAAATTCCGCTGTAACTAGCGCGAAATACGTATACGTACATACGGAATGAAAACAGGTCGCCATTTTGTTACAGTTCGCTGCGTGCGTCGTGGTCTGTTTTAACCCATACATGGGAGTACTACGTCTGTGATTTCTTATTATCTTTGTCCATGATGTCTCGCGCGAGAATATGTTTGAAGAAAAAAAAATAGCATGATCTCTGAACTAATGAATCAGTTCGGGGCCACATGAAGTGCTAACTCATCAACAATTATATCGAATATACACTGACTGACAGAGCAAATGCAACACCAAGAAGGAGTGGTTCGAAAGGAATGAAAGTTGGGGAAAAAACAGAGACGGCACGGACGAATAATTGATGTTTATTTCAAACCGATATGCAGGTTACACAATGCGCACGGCATCGACTCAGTAGGATGTAGGACCACCGCGAGCGGCGATGCACGCAGAAACACGTCGAGGTACAGAGTCAATAAGAGTGCGGATGGTGTCCTGAGGGATGGTTCTCCATTCTCTGTCAACCATTTGCCACAGTTGGTCGTCCGTACGAGGCTGGGGCAGAGTTTACAAACGGCGTCCAATGAGATCCCACACGTGTTCGATTGGTGAGAGATCCGGAGAGTACGCTGGCCACGGAAGCATCTGTACACCTCGTAGAGCCTGTTGGGAGATGCGAGCAGTGTGTGGGCGGGCATTATGCTGCTGAAACAGAGCATTGGGCAGCCCCTGAAGGTACGGGAGTGCCACCGGCCGCAGCACATGCTGCACGTAGCGGTGGGCATTTACCGTGCCTTGAATACGCACTAGAGGTGACGTGGAATCATACGCAATAGCGCCCCAAACCATGATGCCGCGTTGTCTAGCGGTAGGGCGCTCCACAGTTACTGCCGGATTTGACCTTTCTCCACGCCGACGCCACACTCGTCTGCGGTGACTATCACTGACAGAACAGAAGCGTGACTCATCGGAGAACACGACGTTCCGCCATTCCCTCATCCAAGTCGCTCTAGCCCGGCACCATGCCAGGCGTGCACGTCTATGCTGTGGAGTCAATGGTAGTCTTCTGAGCGGACGCCGGGAGTGCAGGCCTCCTTCAACCAATCGACGGGAAATTGTTCTGGTCGATATTGGAACAGCCAGGGTGTCTTGCACATGCTGAAGAATGGCGGTTGACGTGGCGTGCGGGACTGCCACCGCTTGGTGGCGGATGCGCCGATCCTCGCGTGCTGACGTCACTCGGGCTGCGCCTGGACCCCTCGCACGTGCCACATGTCCCTGCGCCAACCATCTTCGCCACAGGCGCTGCACCGTGGACACATCCCTATGGGTATCGGCTGCGATTTGACGAAGCGACCAACCTGCCCTTCTCAGCCCGATCACCATACCCCTCGTAAAGTCGTCTGTCTGCTGGAAATGCCTCCGTTGACGGCGGCCTGGCATTCTTAGCTATACACGTGTCCTGTGGCACACGACAACACGTTCTACAATGACTGTCGGCTGAGAAATCACGGTACGAAGTGGGCCATTCGCCAACGCCGTGTCCCAATTATCGTTCGCTACGTGCGCAGCACAGCGGCGCATTTCACATCATGAGCATACCTCACTGACGTCAGTCTTCCCTGCAATTGGCATAAAGTTCGACCACTCCTTCTTGGTGTTGCATTTGCTCTGTCAGTCAGTGTATATATATGTTTAGCACGGAAGACGAAATAATAAATCGTTTAATGAATCAGTTAGGGAACATGAAGTGACCTCTAGTCAAATGACATAGAATGAGAAAAAGCAATAAAATGACACCAAAGAACTTCGGTGAACACAGACATCAAACACGACAGTGGTCGACAAACAAAAGACGAACGCGCTGCCACGTAGCAGAAATACTGGTTGAAAAGCCGTGAAATATAGCATGTCTTCTCTAAAATAAAATATTACGAATTATTCCTTAATCAACCTCCGATTGGAGACTTTATGTGAGTAAAATCTACAATTTGTCGCACTGACACAGGTAGGTCTCATGACCATAGGAAAAAATCTGGGGGGGAAGGAAATAAGGCGACGGCATTCGCCTGGTGAAAAACGTGTATGCATACATAGGTTAGGAAGAATTATTCAAGCAACTCGAATAATATGTGGAACATCACACGTTTTTATTTACTTGTTAGTTCAAAATACATTTCTGAATTCTTTCCTACATGCCTTACAGTCCTTAATCATTGGAGTCGGACCGTCAAAATCAACAACATCTTCTCCACGATGTTTATAGTGACACTCGCAACGGCGACACACTTCTATTTCGAGTAATGCTTTTGTGTAGAAAGGAAGTTTCTGCCATGCCACATCTAAATCCTTAGCGGCATATGTTGAGAGAAATTCAGATAGTAAATAGTTAATTAGATGTTGTGGCATTCGAAGTAAACTGCCATGTGTATAGTATGATGTAATGGCCTCACTTACTAGTGAGAAATATGTAGTACGTAACGCGTCAGGTTTAATATTTGGGGTACAAACTCCACATTTACACTGGAGATTACTGTTAGCTTTAGGGATTTTCTCGCCAAACTCATTCTGTGCTTGTCGCTCCAAGATCGTCGACACACACACACTGATGCCAACGATGACGATATTTTCTTATTTATTCACACACGTTTTTAATAGTAGGCTACAATTGTCGTTACGGCACACTGACATGTCGTATAGTGCGGTTAGCTTTAAGGTACATCCCCCTTAGCAGTTGCCTAGTGTGAAAATAGGGAACTACAGAGAATTATATTAGGACTGGCAACGGGGTGGATAGCTAACTAAAGATGTGAGCGAATTCGCTTGTTATATATAAATTTTTTAATGCTAGGTGTAAGATAATCTCACATAATATTACCAGACACGACTTTATTGTGTGTAAAAATATTATTTCGTACACATATGTTTTAAATAGAACGGGCAGAAATTTCGCTTCGTTGTGAATATCAAACCCCGATGGTTTCTGCAAGCAGCTTTCCCCTAAACCGGTCAAAGGCCTACCTCTTTCGCAGTCATTGCTGGTCATGGTCGTGCCTTGACCGCGGTTTCATTCCCTCAGGCTACGAATAAGGAAACATGAAATAAAGTGTTTACGCGGCACGCAGGTTACTAGCAGATGTTGAACCCAAGCAGGGTTTTTTGAAAGTAGTTTTTCAAATTACATGTCGCCGTTAGAACGGGTATGTATAGTGCGATTCGCTTGCTGAAAGTACGACAAAGTTTCTAAAGCAACGAAACAAGGAAAATGTCGACTGTTCAGCGTAGTCTCTTCGACAAACTGGTAGCGCTGCAGGAGATAATCAGATAAAAAGAGCTGTGTGAGCCGAGAAATAATTGGGAAGTGGAGGGTGCGCTTGAACGCGCAGTAGCAAATAAAATAAGGGAATTTACTAACGAAGAGTTCCAGCTGTTCGTTAGTTTATACTCTTATGTTATTTCTGAGCGTGAGAGTCTCACTTTCCACTCTTCTTTCTCAATGGCTTCTGTTACTACACCTGTAGCGCTATATTAATGAAGCTAGGGGATATAATAGATTCGTATCGAAGTAACGAAGACGTAATTGGTGAGTTTTAACTTTTCTTATTTCAAGAAAACGTCTATTGTAGGATCGAGAAATATTTAATTCTAGATTAAATTTTCCTTTCGACATAGTGGAAGAAGAAGTGGGATAGCCAGCAGAAGCAGGAGGAGGAGGAGGAGAATTTAATTTATTCGAACCCTTATAGTAGAAATTAAAAATATATTGTAACCGTAAAAGGTTGTTTCGATGGCTAGCTGAACACAAACTCGGCAGAGGGATGACCGGTCCTTACCTGAATTGTTACAGAGGAGAGAGAAGTAAGGTAAGTATAATGGAACACTATTTTTTTAAGTTTATGCATGAAACAAAGTTAAAATTTAACATCACCTCAGCACAGCAGTTACAATGAGTACTTCTCCTCGGGGTTGAACTGGTTCTGATACATTGCAGGTTCGCAATGTTTGCTCACGGTGCCACCATCTTCCGAGCCGGTCTCGAATATCTGGAAGGTCTCGAATATCTCGGAGGTCTGGATGGTCTAGGAGCACTTGTAGTCTTAGTTGTAACGTGACACTGGGGTATGAAATGGATTCAAAGTACTTGGTCTGCACAAATGAGATAATGGTTAGTAGCGATCTTTAACATGTCACAAGCTGCACTCAATTGTCTTCACAGTGGGATTTCACTGATTAGTTAGAAGAACACAGTCAAAATTGAACTCAAAATTAAACTTTTGATATATTAATCACGTAAAACAAAAGTCACCTTATTAAAGTTAAGTGTGAGAATATTGTTCGAATAACGATGTAGAAAACAAGGTATCCCGTTAATACTTCACGCAATATCAAATGTAAAGAATAAGTTTCGTGAATTTAGTCCCGTTCACTTTCAAAAATGGCAAAAGAAAACACTGTCCTTCCTGAAACCGTGCTGGGTTCGACACAAGTCTTATCGGGGTATTTATGGAATGTTAAATGCACTAGATCGTCAAATACTGTACTGAGTTTATACTCACTTAAGAATCTGGACACTTGTTAAAGAGAATCAAAGTTCGACGACACTGTTAAATATGATTAGTTTTATCAGTCGTTCGTAACATAGACGTACAGTTTAAAAATGTTCCGACACCTTTGGTAGGACAACTATGCACTGTGATGCTTCACTACCGTAAATTCAATAACCTGAACAGTCTGAAAATATTGGATTGTATTCCACTACTAGCAGAGTTTATCTTTATCAAGATCAAATAGAAAATCTTGGACAGTTTGACGTCTCACTGACAATCACGTTTCAACACTTTCAGTATTCAATGTAAAGTTAATCACTTTCATTCAAATACGAACATCAAATTATATTAGCGTAACATCGCATTGGTGAGAAAATCTAATTTCCAGTCACACTGTCCTCGTAAGTGGTAGTACTCCTCCACTGTTCACACTTCAACTAAGGCGCAGTTTCTAACATCACATACATGACACTGAAAATATTCTAAGTCTTGTAGTGCGTAATACGCGGACTTAAACTTTCGCAGAGGTACGAACTGACGACTTACATAATGAACGCAGAATACCCAACAGCCGGCCGTCCGATCTCGGCTGTGGTACAAGGTGAACTCTCTTGACAAACGAAATGACTGCCTATTTATTCCGTATCCCAAGAAAATGTAATGGCTAATATCTTCCGTAATTTTCGACAGATCTCCTTGAAACTTGGGAATCATGATTATAAAAAATTAGGCTGTGCGGTGATGTAGTTCATTTCTTCGTATATTAATTCATTTAGCAGAAATTAATGATGGAAAAGAATAGAACATTCCGTCGTCTGACGTAATACAAACTTGACCAAGTTCTCCCGTTGTGACGCCTCACTTCCCCGCTGCTCACAGCTGACATGCTCGCAGGGGAAGCGTGCTCGGCGGGTAACATAACTCCAAATACATCGGGGACTTTAACTGAGAACCGTGTTACGGTTATTATATAATAATAATAATAATAATAATAATAATAATAATAATAATAATAATAAAAAGGTAATAAACAGGACGTTAATAACTACAGAGGAATATCTTTATTAGCAGTGGCATATAAAATATTTTCCAAAATTTTATTAAACAGAGTAGAAACAACACTAGACAATCATTTAGGTGAATATCAAGGTGGTTTCAGGAAAGGAAGATCATGCTCAGAACAAATATTTAATCTTAAGTCAGTAATTCGCCACAGGTTACTTAATTCAAAGGACATTGTAGTCATGTTTGTAGATTTCAAAAAGGCTTTTGATTCTGTTGACAGAGAAACTATATATAAAATAATTCGAGAATTTGGCATAAAGTCTAAACTGGCAAATCTAATCCGTGAAACACTTACAGACACAGTCTCTAAAGTGAAATTTCTGGGAGAGATATCACAGCCTTTCAAAATAAAAACTGGTGTACGACAAGGCGACGGACTATCCCCAATTCTTTTTAATTGTGTCCTAGAGAAAATAGTGAGAATTTGGAACGAAAAACTTATTGAACTCAACATTTCACCTATAAGGTTAGGAAGAGGAAACAAAAGGATTGAAATAAATTGTCTTGCATTTGCAGATGACTTTGCAATACTTTCTGAAAATGTGACATCTGCTGTAACCCAAGTAAATGTCTTGGAAAGAATCGCCAGCAGAACTGGCTTAAGAATTTCTGCAGAAAAAACAAAATTTTTAACAAATATTTGGGATGCACCAAAATTTCTGAAAACAGATATTGGCCAAATAGAGAGGGTAAAAAAATTCAAATATCTAGGGGAAATAATCCAAGAAAATGGTTTAGAAAAATCTGCAGTAGAGGAGAGGGTACATAAAATGGAGAGAGCTTATGGTGTCACCAAAGATATCTACAATAAAAGATGCCTATCCAAAAATGCAAAAATAAGGCATTACAACACAGTAGTGAAGCCAGAATGCCTATATGCAAGCGAGTGTCTGGCATTAAACTATAATTTAGATAAGCTAGAAATACTAGAAAGGCGAATCATGAGGAAAATATTAGGCCCACAAAACACAGCAGAAGGTTGGAAATTACGAAGTAATGCTGAAATATATCAAAAAATAGAAAATATATCAGATGTAATGAGGAAAAGGAGACTTATGTTTTTTGGACATTTATATCGAATGCAAGATAGTAGATTAACCAGTAAGATTTTCAGATATTTGTGGAGTAATAAATCAACGACAAGCTGGGTCAACGAAGTAAGAAAGGATTTAGAAAAAAACAATATAACAACAGAAGAAATAAATAATAGAGAAGGCTTTCGGTTAAAAGTATTGAAAATAGAAGGATTCCAAGGTAGGAAAGTAAAAACGACTGGTTCAAAGTGGTCTGAAGACAGAAAGAAGAAACATAGTGAACAGATGAAAGCGTACTGGAAGAAAAGGAAAGAACAAAGAAGAAGGAATTGAAATTGGCACGTGGTCCTCTGGTGGCCCATTCGAAAGAAGAAGAAGAAGAAGAAGAATAAAATAATAATAATAATAATATAATAATATAATAATATATAATACTAGCGTACTTACCGCCGATTTTTTTAGAATACATACTCCTTCTGAATCCAAGAATTATGAGCGGCGTCGAAACCTAGCCAGGATATTAACAATTTGTTGCCCTTTCTGCGTAAAATTTTATCAATGAGGTATATTTTAGGATGTTTTGTATTCTTCTGTTATTGTTCATAGAACGCTCCATATATTGGTTTACTTTGATAGTCGTGAGCAAGTAAGTTCTCGGTAATGTTTCTTTTACTTTTCTCACAGTAAATAATTCATTACTCCAATTAAGAGTATAGCCCTTTGTAAAATATCGCTTAATTTTACTTATTCGTACTATGTCACCTACTTTAAATTTTGGTGGATAAGAAGACTTCTTTTTCTTCATTTCTCATAATTTGTACACAGTTGCAAGTTATTGTGGATCATTTGTGGCTTCTATAGGTTTCATACCAATCGAACGAGGTTTTCAATTATTATATTCGTCTATTAGTTTTTATAGCATACGAAGCCAGTGGTAAGATCCACATGCAGAGAATTTCCGCCACATCCACTGCTTCAGTGTTCGATTGAAGCGTTCAACTACGCTTGCCTTCAAGCTGCTCCCTGTCGAATAGTGCTTAATTTTTCTTTTTGTAATCCACTGTTGGAAAATCTGATTATAAAATTCTTTCCCCCTGTCAGCTTGAAGATGTTTCGGATAGCGTTTACATTTTGAATAGATGCGTTCCAGATTTTCTACTACTTCGTTTCCTGTTTTTGTTTTAAGTGGAACTGCCCATGCATACTTTTAATAAACATCAATTACAGTTAACATGTATTTATATCCACTATTAACTTTCGAAAACAGAGACATATCAACAAGATCAGCCTGGTGCAAATCATCCTTTGCCCAGCTAATAACACTCCGTCTTTCAAAATTCTTTCGCAGTGGAGCGTGGTGTTCTTTCGCTATTTCTTCCCTGATTTTGTTCGTAAAGTATGGGTAAAAGAATTCGTTCTGTGTCGTCTATTCGTTTCTTGAAACGGAGTCGGTCTATAGCTAGTTGTTGCCAGTTGCTCCTTCTGTATTCAGATTCAATTTCATAGATTACTGAAATATCCTTAGAGAATATAACTGCTTTAAATATATTTGCGAAAGGAAGTTCTTCCAACCGCGCAGTGTTCATTTATTCGATAAAACCCGATTTTGGAAGTTCTTCTTCGATTGACAAGATTTCGTTTTCGTGTGACGAATGACCTGCACTTCTAGATGCTATTAACTTTTTCAGTCTCTCCACTAGATTGTTTGGATCATTCCAATGAACTAATTCTATCTTATTTCTTTGTTCATTTTTCCACTTAGCTACTTTTGTTCCCCTTCCTGTACGTTTGTATTTGTGTACACTTACAAATTTTGGTGTTTTCCTTCCTTTTTTCACTTTTGCATCTTCTACTAATGGCTTGATAATGTTTTGAAATTTGAGCGATTTCGTGCCTCTCATTTGCTTGCCTGCGTCATACTGTTTCCTTTGCACGTTAGTCTAATTTAATATATGACTGTAAGCTGACAGATCATTATCATCATACAAGTTTGCGTCTGGATCGTTCTGAAATAGTAATTCAAGGAGACCTTCGGTTAAGGGATAGTTGAAATTGTCAATTATGAGATTGTTATCGCGAAACAGTACTTTCATTACTCCCTAAATAGTGTTCCCCATGAATTAGTCGTATCCCAAATATTCTATCAACTTTGTGTCTTAATTGTGGGTTAAGATAATTTTGCAGGAGAGTCGTTTCATTTCTGTCGAGAGCTGCTTCTTCTGATTCTTCTTCATCACTTATATAACTATTTAATTTTCGATTTTTCTTTGCATTTAATCCATTCGAGTTAACTGTAAGCAGCTGCAGTTTATTTAATGGTTACGTTAAGGGTTTAAATGTTTCTTCTAACTTTAGTTGGTTTAATGCCATATCTGCTTTAAGAGAGTTATATTATTTTACATCTTTTCTTAATTTTGCTAGTTTATTCTTTACACAACCTTTTATCTTTATGTTCGCCTGCATGTTTTAACTGAAGTGTAACGACTATTGTTTTACTCATATATATAGTATATTCAAAGAGTATATGGAGCGGAAGATCGTTAGTATTACATTGTTCTGGATTTTTTTGGGCGGAATTGAATTTCATCACCTTCCTTTACAGCAATTGGTGCACTTATTTCTAATTCGATTGGATTGTTCTCAAGATAAATCATCGCATATACCAGAGAACTACTTGAAACTGTTAACGGTGTCAGTGTGCCCGTGTAGGGAAGCTTATACTGAAGACGACAATTTTGTAGCATATATATTGGTGACTGATTTGATGGTAGACTATTAATTTGAAAAATAGCTCTTCTTGGTTTGTTGTGCAGTTCCTTTTTCATCACTTCAAACTCTTCTTTTTCAGTAGCAAACGTTTCTAAATAAGGTTTGTTAACAACATCTTGCTCGTGGATAGGAGAATTAACATTTGTAATTCGTTTATTCTTCATATTTAATTCTCCGTTAGATTCTACTGGTAGATATTTTTTCTGAAGAATAGATAAGTCGAGTTTTAACTCGTTAACTTCTCTCCGCGCAGCCGAATACTGTTCTTCAAAGATTTTATTTGCAACATCTTTCTCATGTAACGGATTATGTACGTTAGTAATTCGCTTATTTTCGATACTCAACGTGCATCCCACATCAACGTTTAGTTTCTGTTGATTGCTTATTTCATTCTTCAGTTTTTCGAGTTCTTCTCGCGCTGCTGAATGTTTTTCCTGGTATGCTTTACTAATCACATCCGTCGAATGAATAGGTTTGCCGATGTTTGTTACTCGTTTATTTTGCATATCTACGGATTCATCGTCATTCAGTTGTGGTAGCCTACCTTTTGTATGCTTTTCCAAGAATAAAAGTGGTATTACATTTTGTTCCTCTTCAGGATCTGCTACACCCGATATTCTCTTGTTGTTCATGTTGAAGTTATTGTCAATCGAAGGAAGGTGATCTTCCACGATATCGCGTATAAGTGAGTCAACATATTCTATGCATGCTGAAACGTCGTCAACTCGTTTCTCCAATTTTCACTGCTCTTTGTTAATGTGCTTACGCATTGTGTCAAGCGAAAATGCTTCGTTTCCTTTCATCGCTGGAGCTATTCCTTTCAGCCTTCTGTCTTAAAATCAACTGTATCCTCTTCTAGTTCACATATGTCACGTATTTCATTTTTAACTTCTAAAATGTCACGTTGTATTTCTTCTTTATTAATACTGTCCTTAACGGTTTTTAACATATAATTTTTATTAAAAGCATCTTCCATGTTTATAGGATTGCCGATGTTGATGTTACGTAATTTGTATTAAATAACATTTTTCATCCACATATGATTTAGTGGCAATATTATGTCGTGATGATGGTATCGTTACATACACGTTACTAGTTCTGTTGTTTGATGCCATCGTGATGTTCTTTCTCTACTCAACAATTCAAAAATGAGTTCGTTATTGCATACACTGTGGTATTTATATCTTATAAAAT
The DNA here is from genome assembly GCF_040414725.1 of Anabrus simplex. Classification (NCBI taxonomy): domain Eukaryota; kingdom Metazoa; phylum Arthropoda; class Insecta; order Orthoptera; family Tettigoniidae; genus Anabrus; species Anabrus simplex. The sequence continues at coordinate 249,207,383 of NC_090266.1, forward strand.
ATATCGAACCCATTTCGATATCGACCATTGCTTATTTCGCTATCCTTATCGATAACGAGAAAGCTGAATTTCGACTGCGACCAACAACGATAATATAAATCAGTGAACTGGTTGTAACTCATATCGGTGTTCACGTGTTCATCGTAAACATGACGAAGATTTCTTGCATCTTGTTTAAACAGAATAATAAAATTAGCGTTGTCCCTAATATGATGTTTGGGTATGCAGGAATATGTTTGACATAAGTAAAAACATCCACGATAGAGTGTCGACCTCTACTAAAGTAGTCTTTCATGTGCTGCTCTTTGTCGCTTGCTACATCGTCAAAAATAGAAACGAAATTCTTAGAGCTTTTTCTGTCGGTATTACTTGCTCATGATCAGAGTAAAACTCGCTTTTTACTTCTTTAATAGGTTTTAAAAGCTTCTCTAGTTCAATATATTTCTTCTGCGACAAAAAGTTTGAGTAAACATACACATTCTCAAATCGTAACCCGTTTGGTTGCAATAACAAATTAATCATAACGTTAGTCTTCCCTGCATTCGATGGACCGCATATGATACCGCGTATTGTGTCCGGCAACAGTTTGCTATGTTTATTTTTCTTTCTTAGTGAACGTTGTGTATCGTTCAGATTCGTCACAAGTAAAGATAACGTTCGTTTTATTGCCTTTACTATCACTTTCCTTTGATGATAATAATTTTCAACGATCGAGTGCATAGGAGCAACACGTACAGTGGTTTTTTATATCAAAGTTATTGTTGATTGCTAAATAAACACGAACTTTTTTACCTTCTGTTTCACTTACCTAGTTCCAATATGGTTCGTGCATCACACTATACCCAGTATTAAAAAGTGCCGGAACAGCAGCTGTGTTATACAGATCTAACAATATGTTGCCAACTTCACAACCCCTCATATACCGTCACGAAGGTGACCATTTTCTGTGTTTTGTTAACGGATCGTCAACTTTTTCCCACGAAAATAATTCGATCCCGAAAAAAATACATTTAACTGCGTCTAGGTATCCCGTGTAGTAGAATCCAGCTTTAGCTAAACTTACGGGGTCTATACGCGGTACACGCCATCTAGCGAAAGTCCTTATCCGATCTACCTCAGGTTTTAAATTTAACGGACCAGGAATATACGCCATGATGCAGTAAAATGAAGAGAGCAGAAAAATATCTCTCTAATTTATATATCTTACCTACCTACTAAAAAGAAAAAATCTGAACTTAAATACGTTTTAGTATACATCAGTTGCACATAGTGTGGAATGTAATTCGTATTTAATGACACACTTGCTAGCAGGAGCTCTCATTTGAGTACACTGCGTCGAAGACGCAACGTTGTTGCAGCTCCATGTAAACGAGTAGGAAAAGGAGGAATAATAGGCAAAGTTCTTAATAAAGCTATAGATAATTTACCAGTAGAATTGCACATACCGGTTTATGAATTCTGAGGACCTGGGACAAAGTTATAAAAACGACTTAAGCGTGGTGATCTAGGAATAAATCTATTAGATAAGGCATGTAAAGAACACGATATCGCTTATGCTACATGCAAAAATTAGAACAGAAGGAAAGAAGCAGATGAAATATTAGCCTCTAAGGCTTGGTCTCGGACGCATCATTGGAAGAAAGAACAGCTGCACTAGCAGTTGCGGGTATTATGAAAGCGAAAACTAAAGTAGGTGGCGGTAGGTAAAGAAGAAAATCAAAACATGGAAGAGAACGTGTAAAACCAAAAAAGACAGCATGCTGTAGTAAGGAAAGGTGGTTTTCTTCCATTTCTTCCGATATTTACAGCCTTGTCGGGCTTAGGCGGTCTAGCAAGTGGATCTGCGGACATAGCATCTTCTGTAAACAAGGCGAAAGCCGCAGGGAAGAATTAAAAGAAATGAAACGATAGAATCGAATGCTAGAAGCGATGCGTGGGAAAGGCTTTCTACTCGAAACAAAGGAAAGGGAATTTACTTAAGTCCTCCAGCATACAAAATATAATGGAAGGCCTGCCGAATAGAGCATTAACTAACATAGATCTATATCGTTACGCATTTCGTTTGAAAATTCCCTACTTCAGAGGTGTGTTTATGCGAGATACATTACCGAAAATTTCTCGTAAAAATGAGAGTTGTATTTTGAATTTAAATCCGATAAGCAAATCTGGTTCGCACTGGGTTGCGTTAAGTAAACGAGGTGTATATGTGTACTACTTAGATAGTTTTGGTAATTTACGTCCCCCAAAAGAGGTATTATAATATTTAAAAAACTGTTACATTCGGTATAATTTTCATTCTTATCAAACATTTAATTCATCAATTTGAGTTCATCTGTGTTTACAATTTTGATACTGTATAAATAAAACACGACCTTACGATTTGTGTTCAGTGTTCACGTTGCCTTATGAAAGACGGATCACACTCGAGGGTAGAGGCTCGAAGATTGGTGTAGTATTAGAAACCCCGATTTATTTAACAGAGCTTCTTTCTATGAAATAGGACTTGCCGCACTATTTACATCTAATAGTATTCGAAATATCACTAGTAAAAAATAATAAGTTTGCTATATATTTGAATAATAAAATAATAATTTCGAAGATCTCGTTGCAAAAATAGAAAGATTGCTAACTATAAAAATGTGAAACTACAGGTATTTCTGCAAGAGTACACTCCAAAACTTAGTTTTTTATCTCAACTAGTAACAACAAACCTACTATGTATTCTCCGTTTGACATTGATTTCAATGCACTGAACAGTGTTGGTACTAGCTTAGGTTATCTGTTAAATGTATATGAGAAATATGTTAACCATGAATCACAGCTTAATGAAATATGTAACGTGGGAGTTAATAGCACAAATAACCAGATTGGTATTAAAATTAAAGGAGACAAAACAAGTGTAATAACATTACGTGAAGGTAGTTACATTTTTTTTAGAAATGGGAGCTCTAGTTCAAGAAGCAATAATTAACAAATTCCCTATTCTCGAAGAGGTGAATGAGCCTCTAGAGAGAGATAGTAAATTACTATTACTTATGAAAAGACCTATCTTCGCTGTAAAATATCTTCAAACCTAGACGTAGACATTGATGTTTCCGACTCAATTGCACACTTGTTAGGATTTTCACGTCAAAAATATGAATCTAATAAATTACATATTTCAGGGGAGATTATTAAAATTAATAACATAAACTCGATTCTCGTATGTCGTAATCTCGTTTTAGGTTCCGGTTCCTACCTCAAGGATAAACGAACACATTCGTTATACAATTTTAAACCGCTTGTTCCAGCAGGCTATCCTATTGTAGTTCAACCGTCAACTATAAGCTTCTTACCGGTAAACACTAGTGTTATTCAACATATATCTGTCGTACTCGAAGGTCAGTTCGAAAACCCAGTCGACTTACAAAATAAGGATGTAACAGTAAAGTTAATTATTCGTCCAGTGAAAATACAGTATTCGTATATAACATAAAGCGTACACTTATGTACTATCATTCGAGTAAGGAATAGTTGAACAACAACATCATGGTAGTAATTTACAACAACCGGTCAATAAAGCGATAATTAAAAGAGGAAGCAGACAGAGTAGTAAAACATAGGGTCATGCTAAAAAAACAATATCATCGTGTACGCTACAAGAAATGATTAACCTCAAACAATAAAGATTTTTTTGCAGACGCTAGGCTACCGACTACTATAAATTCTATTTCTCCTACGGAAAATACTTTATCCTCTTTACGTGTGTAATCAAGGTAACATCAAGAAGAAATATGTTTAACGTAACAGACAAAGTTGTTTTTGATAATGGGGTAGCCAGGCAGGAAGTAAGAAGTTTAACGCATAAAGTTGATCCAAGAAAATCCTTCTATTCCTAAATGCAGATCAGCATTGATTGATTGGTTGATTGATTGATTGATTGATTGATTGATTGATTGATTGATTGATTGATTGATTGATTGATTGATTGATTGATTGATTGATTGATTGATTGATTGATTGATTGATTGATTGATTGATTGATTGATTGATTGATTGATTGATTGAGCATTTCGATCGTGGAATTATCACGAGTTGCCCACTATTCCAAATTCAATGAAAATTAATTGGACGGTTATGACTACGTCAAAAATAGAAAAACCGAGAGTTTTCATGCTTGCTTTCCAAACCGATACAAAGAAAATTCTTCTGAGTTCGATCACTGTAATATGCGATCCGTTGCCGTATTCTTAAATTCAAACTTTTATCCCTATGAGAAAGCTGTGGCTAATTTTAACAATGGCGACTGCAGTGAACTGTGTGATATGTTCATCAAGTTTCGTAATGCGTACTATCAGCTTTACGATAATCGTTCCGAACCGAATATATCACGAAGTGAATTTCAATCGCATTGTCCTATTGTTATTATTAATTGCATGGAACAGCTAAATTTTCGCATTAAAATTGAAACAAACGAACCTATTACAGCTAACACTACTCTGCATTGCATTATTATTCATGATCGCATAATAAATTATAAACCTCTAACGAATGAAGTACTTTTCTTCCAATAATCTTGCGCGAGTTTTTTTCCTTTTTTATTCTAACTGTGTATATAAACGAGAGAGAGAGAGGATTATCTGCTTCAGTTCTTAGATATCGGACACACCATGAGTGCAAAACCTGGAGGAGTGATAGTTGACATTCAGAAAGTAGCTACTGGAGGTTACGAGATAGCCTGTTGTAATATAGATTCGTCTACAAATGTGCTATCTACTGCTATATTAGGTATGAGTGTACCTAATTTAGATTTCACGCTTACGTCGTTCTTCAATCTTCTCAGTGATCAACAATACCAATATCTGGTCGTGTGTAACTGTGTTAATGAATTACGTCTATTGGCACAGCGAGAGTATCCTCGTTCATGCATAATTGACTTGAACACTATAGAAGGTGTGCCCGATTTAAGGAAAATGCGTAACGGGTGTTTCCCTGTTGACTGTCAGCGTCATTTACCACATGTTGCAAGACATTCAGGCAGCTGTGCTATGTTCAACGTTCACGAAGTTCATAGTTGGTTAAAATCATCAGATGGTGTGAAGAGAATGGTGTTTTCAGTAATAAACAAATTCAAGAAAGATGGTGTGAGCAGATTCAATAAATTTGAGTGGGCTCTCTTCCCTGAAAACATATTATCTGCATACGAACAACATCAGTTAAGTGCGCTCTGGCAGTATCTACCAGATCATCTGAAGGCGAACTTACACCATCCTTGTCAGGATTCAGGAGCTAACAACGACAACAACGTCCGAGCTTGATATCAGCTACTAATTCAACAATTATTAAGGTGAAGGAAGATAGATACTGGTTTCCTTTTTCTTACTTGCTTTTTCTGTTTTATTCTGCTATCAACTATTTTCTTCTCCCCTGTAGGTCTCCTCGTGGTGGCAGTATCTGCAGGTCTCTTCTCGTGGTGGCAGTTGTAAAGATTCTATCAAAATTTTATATAAAACTCTGTAGTTTCTCATTCAATAAATTAGAATGTAATGTAAAAAGAAATATATATGTTTTTTTCATTCTCCTATTCCTACTTTAGTCAGTGTACAAGGAATAAAAGAGATGTGGCGCAGGATAGTTGAAAGAAAACTTCTTAACAACTTTTGATCATCTAGTTTGGCTTTTATTTTTTCGAAAAAGAAAGCGATTAAATAAAGGTTTACAATGCATTTTAATATATAAAGAATGTAGACATACAGTACAATAGTTCAAAATAAAGAAAAAATTAAGGGTATACAGTGCACTTTAAAAGAGAAAGTATAAATACACTACAATACATTGAATAAAAGAAACAACAAGTTTAATGTTTATCTAGTTTGAAATTCTATAAGAATACAATTCTCTCTAAAATAAAGAGATTGATAAATTAAATACAGAAGAAACAAAAGTTTCTAAAATAAAAAGATTACAGTAAACACAGAAGAAACAAGAGCTCTTCCTGCTATTACTTAATAATCACCTACAGAGTAAATTACATTATTTTTACATACGGAAGGGTAAACCGATGAGGAAGTGGAGGAGGCTCACAAAAAGGGAGCATACTATGCAAGATAGCTCCCACAAAAATGCCAGCTATACATTGCTTATAATTTGTTAATTTAGGATTTTCTCTGCAAGAATGTAATGTCCAAATGGTAATGTATTAATTTTGTTGTCTGTGATGTAACTTTCGGCATCATTAGCTGTGAGTGCTAGATTATTTTGACGAACCGTGAACACAGAATGAGAAGTGGAAGTGATGCACACTTGTAGTTTGGTCACTCGCTCACCTTCATACAGACGTCTATACTGATCAATTGTAAGGTGATGGACAACATTTCTTGACACCTTTAGCTTTACAAGTAGGTTTCTCTTTTTCACACAACATAATAGCATATATCTTTGGTCGCAAACATACAAATTCTTCAACGATACTTCCACCGATTTCATCCTTCATTAAACCTATTTTACCTGAATTTATTCTTTCAATATGGAAATGATTATTTTCGTCATAGTTTCCTGTGTCAAACAAAACTGAATTTTCCTTCACAAACTCGCATATATCAAAAGAAAAATTGTATGTCAAACTGTCGGTGTCAGTGTATAGTAGTTGTGAGTTTGAATCAGTGTTCCTCAAAATAACGTTGTAGTGAAAATCGTTCATTTTCATTTTTGACAAATCTAAAATTGTAGCACCGAGAATTTGATGGTTTTTTTTCATTTCGATAATCATACACTGTTCATCCACTATGATGCGGCGTTTGAAGTTTGCTCTTGAGATCAACGTACGTGCGCCATAACGACCCTCCGACTGAGTGACCCAATTGATGTCGCGCAGCTTCCTTACGTTCATTAATGTTCGACCAAAATTGCGTTATTCATTAATTTATAGAAACTTTTCTCGAACTCAATTTTTGATGACTTTCGTTTCGTTTCTCTGTGTTCAAATCAATGTAGCATTTTAACCATGCGTTCTGATTAAACTGAATCTCTCTGTAAATGCGAGCTACTTTCATACCTAATTCTACACACTGTTTTAATAGCCTATTATTAAGAACATACCGTTCCTTGTTGTAAAGAGTGCTCATTAGTTTCGTAGATTTTTCAGGGCACAAAGGATAATCAGCATGTTTATAATGAAGTTCTGGGGGGAGGATTAAATCAGCCTCTACCATAAACCCAACATTTGCTTCATCTCCTACATTCATAATGTCTAAATTCTCGACGTTATGTGCCCATTGAAAGCCGCCCGTTGGAAGAAACTGTTGCATAGCGAATCCATACAAATTTTTCACGCCAAAGTACATTATGTATGATTCTGGTTTGGACTCATGGTATGTTAACATGTACTTGTTGTTTGCTACTGCATGCCGCGTAACGCATTGCACATTCCCACCGCGTATGGAGCGTTCGAAAAGCTGCAGCATGTCAACATCTTGAAGTGATTCTAGCTGGACAGCTGTTATCTTTTTCATAGCACTCCAGACCATAGACGGTACCGTGTATAAATGAGCGGCATCAATACCATATGTCTCTTTTCCACTCAATCTAAAATTTTCATATACATCAGCCAAGAGTAAAGTATCGATTTTCAGGTAAAGATCGGAATATTCACCCAACGATCTACAGTTAAACTTATTCCATATAACGTGAGCAAACGCGTAGTTTTTTCGGACACAGTTTTACTTCTCAAAGAGCTAAGGAATGAACTCCTTGGCGGTAAACTAGTGTCGTCTAACACCTCCATACTAGTGATATATTAGTATGGAAATATCCCTTTCCGAGAAGCAAGTTTAAACTGTAAATCATCGGAGAAATACCGTCTCGTTACAAGCTTTGACTCCTCACTAAGTAATAGTGCCACTTTGTCCAGCGAAAAATCAATGAAGTTGTATGCGCCTATAAATCTTAGTTCAACACATTGTCTTTGCTTATAACGTATACATTTTGAAAATCCCTTGTATCGCTCCATTTTCACCGCTAATAGTTTAATGTTCACTCTGAGATTTATCGCAACATCCCCTCTCTTCCTATGCAGTTCTCTAATTATAAAATGTCCATCATAGGCAGTCAAATTATGGAATGCTACCGGCAAGGTAGATAGGTTACGATACTGTAAGTTACACGGTTGATGTGCTGATCCCCTGTAGACACCCTTTAATTTCATTATCTGCGATTCCCTTCTCATATATGAGAGAAGTTTGGAGGCACTAGAGATGTGGGTATCTAGGAGAATAGAACTAGTGAAATGGGAAGACCGGGTAAGGAATGAGGAGGTATTACGAAGAGTTGGAAAAGAACGAAGTATGTTACAAATCATTAGAAGGAGAAAAATGAACTGGATCGGACATTGTTTGAGGAGGGACTGTTTACTGAAGGAAGGAATAGAAGGAATGGTGAAAGGCAAACGAGGAAGAGGAAGGAAAAAATATCAAATGTTGGAGAATATCCAAGGAAATAAATATTCGGACATAAAAACTTGGTGCAGGACAGGCAACAGTGGTAGTGGTTCATACCACGACAAGACCTGCCAATAAGGCAGAGTACCTGGATGATGATGATGATGATGATATGTGACATAATGTACAAGAGATGAATTTTTTCTTGATCAACAGTCAATGGTAACATCGATTTCGTTTCAAAATAATACGTCACAAGCGTGTCCACTAAGTTATACATCTGATCTATGAACCATTTAACACAATCACTACCTCGATAGAGTTAGAAAGAGCACAAATCTCTGTCAAAACCGCAGTGTAAATAATATGCTACGCTGTATGGCACATGTTCGTGCATTGGAGTTGAATGCGACGTGTTACACTTGGAAAACAAGTAGACAAAGGTTTCAGTATGCATTCTGTGTCAGCATACACAATAAAAGGCACTGTCTCTTTAACATTATACTCTGCAAAGTAAACTAGTCGTTCCCTATCCGAAGGCATTATACTTTTTTTCCACCGGAAATTGTATACAGTCATTACTGTGCAAAGCCAATTTTTCCTCATTTTGGAGGTAAGACAAACATCGCCCGCAAATATAAATTCTATTCCGGCCCTTCGTAAGAGATGAGCGCACAAGACGTGCAAGATTCTTAATTAAACACAAGTGATACTTCTCACTGTCGCCAATCTGAAGCATTAGAAGATCTACTTTCTTTTCACACGTTTTATGTGAAACGTACAAAGGTACAAGAGTAAACTCTTTATTGGCTTCTTTCTGTCCTATGCACACCCAGTTGTTCTCGTCGTACTGCGCTCCGAATACATTCACGGAGATTTCGTTTTGATCTTCAAATTTTCTCAAATATCTCATTTCCATCGGGATTGGTATGTCTTTTACATTTAGAATTAAATTATAATGTGGATAAGAAGAAATGCGATCCACATTATGTTTAGCCGGAACTAAGCCAGCAACTACACTCCATGCAAAGCAAGCATCCCGTGTGTTCTGCAGATTAATAACTGCTTTCTTGTTTCTAATTGCTGAAGGCAACGTTAGACTATTCGTCGACTTGCCCACGTGAAAACCAACATTTTTATTCATGTTTATCCGCAATTAACGAATTCGTAACAGAGACCAACCCGTTTTATGTGAAACGTACAAAGGTACAAGAGTAAACTCTTTATTGGCTTCTTTCTGTCCTATGCACACCCAGTTGTTCTCGTCGTACTGCCCTCCGAATACATTCACGGAGATTTCGTTTTGATCTTCAAATTTTCTTAAATATCTCATTTCCATCGGGATTGGTATGTCTTTTACATTTAGAATTAAATTATTATGTGGATAAGAAGAAATGCGATCCACATTATATTTAGCTGGAACTAAGCCAGCAACTACACTCCATGCAAAGCAAGCATCCCGTGTGTTCTGCAGATGAATAACTGCTTTCTTGTTTCTAATTGCTGAAGGCAACGTTAGACTATTCGGCGACTTGCCCACGTGGAAACCAACATTTTTATTAATGTTTATCCGCAATTAACGAATTCGTAGCAGAGACGAACCCGAATCACGAGCATCGAACTCCGTCAATTTTTTCAGAATCGGTTTAGTTACATGCTCCTTGTACCAATCTCTTAAATTAGTACCTTCGGTAATTTCTGCATTCCTTGAATGAAAATAATTGTTATCGATTTTATCGTGAAGAACATGTTGTGTGCAGAGAACGGTATTTACTTTTTTTGCTTGTGTGTTAAGTGCTTTCTTCACATATTTATTAAACCACACGTAAGATTTTTTTAGGAACTCTTCGGGAAGTAAGACATCATTTTTTACATTTACCACCGCTAGTGTGTACACTCTGCGACGAAAAGCTTCCTCGATTTGCTTACACAGGAAAGCAGACAGATCTTCTATCTGAAAAGTAGGCCCATTAACAGTGCAAGCGTGTAAATGAGTTTCTAACATCCGATTACGCAATTCCTCTAGCTCGTTAACATTTTCAATTAGCTCGAACTGAGCTTCTTCTTCTTCTCGCTCCTCCCTAGGTTCGAACTTATATGAAATTACTATTGATCCATTTACCTCCCTCATAAACTCACGAATGCGTTCAAACGCAAACGCTCTATCAAAATGAGCTTGCCTACTTCCCTCATCTTCATCCGTCTGTAAATTAATGTCTTATTTTCTACGTTTGCTCGAAGGAAACTCTATGACTAAAATATGTGGCCACAAATTACGTTCTGGTGCTAAATTTTTCTGCGTTCTCAGGACATGTCCAACAGTTGCTGTAGCAACGACTTATCAAGAATGTACAATCCGTTTTCACAGAGTATAACCATCGAGCTAGCTCACTCCCGACTACATCTAGTGAACAGTGAACAGCTTCGCTTGGAAACTCGTCCTGAAGCTTCCCTAACAATGTATTCCGGTAATAGGAAATTTTATTCGATTCTTGTGAAGAGAAGGAAAATTCAATCTTGTAAATTTCTTCGAATGTGTTATACCCAACAAATAGTAAAAACTGTTCATTACTTGAAAATTCGGTCAGGAGAAATCGCACTACAGCAACTGTCACCTCCTGCTGGCTTTCATATGCTTTACTCAGGTTCGTCACATATACTGTAAAATTAAAGAGCGCACACCCTCTGTTCCATATTTCAATACAAGTACCAGTCAGTTCTTGTTGTTGTTCTTCGCTCAGTTATCCCGCTTCATCTTGAACAGGCTGTGCACTGGCGACGACTTCCTCCTCTCGATGTACTTGCAATCGTCGACTTTGTATGATTGGATATGCTTGATTTTCGGATCCAGCCTTAATCTCCAATTTCTTCCACTTCATCATAGCAACACGGACCTGAAAAGAAGCAGCACATACTATTTTGCATTAACAAAACAATTATACAAATACGGTAAAAAAGAAGTTACATATAAGAACAAAAATACCTTCTGCATACTTACTTAGTTAAAATAAGTGTCGTAACTGTCGGCATTCTACTGTAGGAAGCACACTTGATGGTAGCCCCTCTCCATACCTTTGTACATCATTTTCAAGTTAATTTTTAATAAATTTATTTCTTCCATTTCTTCTCCAGAAAGTTTCGCGAATTGCGCCGGCAGGAAAACACTCACGGTCTCTTCACCTTCCCCTTCAATATCGGCTATTATTTTCCTTCCGAAACGTGTTTCCACTGCTCTCAGCCTTTTAACCTTCAATGGATGGTTAATTTGCAACTCGCTTAGTTTTCTTTTATGAAACTGTGGTGCCTTTGCTATCTTATTTAATTTCATTAGCATATCCATTCTGTTGAAATTTTTATGTCTTTTACAATTAACAAACTAAATAAACTTAAACTCACTTACTGAGAGGAAAGAAAAGTAGTAGTAGTAGTAGAGAAGTTCTCTTCCAAATAGATAATAGTTTGCATGTCGTGCTCTGCTCCTTAAATACTCCCTGTCACCACCTTCACTCCTCACCAGTTGGCTGGAGTCGTCGCTGGTTCACCTTCACTAAAAAATTACAACCTGCCATAAACATCCTGTTCACCTTGAAGGTTATCCTTCAACAAGCTGCAAAGCAGATCTTGCCTAGTAACAGCTGCACTGCATCACTCCTTATTTTTACCCCTCACCCACAGTAGGGGGGGAGGGGCGTTTTTTTTTTTTTTTTTTACATAAACTAACATCCTGTCCATCTTTCACCAGCAAGTGACCTTTCAAAGCAAATCTTGTTGCCACTTTGTTACTGTACCTTGCCCACAACAGTAACCTTCAAGAAATAATTGCCTCTTACATAAAGACCTCTGAGTGTGTAGTTATCATTTCACATGTGCCTAGACCCTTGGCCAGTGAGAGGTGCCCCAGCAAGTGACCTTTTAAAGCAAATCCAGTCACTGCCCCATGGTCACTGCACCTTGCCCACACCAGTAACCTTCAAGAAATAATTACCTCTTACGTAAAGACCTCCGGGTATGTGTTGTTAACATTCCACACGTGCCCTGGCAAGTGAGAGGCGCCCGCGGGGGCACGCGCGCTAGAGCTGGCGCAGAGGCTGAGGTGGTCCAGACTCCCTTCAGATAATCTACTGAAGGCAGTTTGGGTTTAGGAAAGGTTATTCCACTGAAGCACAACTTGTAGGATTCCAGCAATGTACAGCAGATATACTGGATTCAGGAGGTCAATTGGACTGTATCGCGATTGACTTATCTAAGGCATTTGATAGAGAAGATCATGGGAGACTACTGGCAATGAGTGCAATTGGACTTGACAAAAGAATGACTGAATAGGTGGCTATGATTCTAGAAAAGAGAACTCAGAGAATTAGAGTAGGCGAAGCTTTATCTGGCCCTGTAATAATTAAGAGGGGGAATTCCTCAGGAAAGTATTATTGGACCTTTATGTTTTCTAAGGCAATGTATCGATGAAATTTGGTTAAAATTGTGAAAAGAATCCATTTTTAGTTTTTTATGTTCTCATAATGTTTATACCTTGTACTTTAGTTTTGAGCTTTGTTTTATTTAAATATCAGCCATTTAAAGCCCTTAGTGGCCATTTAAATGACACGGTGCAAGTGGGTGTCGCCGCCCATCGACACTATTCTCATGAATATCTTTCGTTTATCGAAGATTTTCAAATGAGCGTGCGGGTTGAATGTAAGAAATTTTGTTGCTGTGGGTCTTTATGTTGGCTGTTCTGATGGACGAACGATATATCGAGTGGAATTGGCGCTTATTTAAAAGATGGAGCTTGTCCATGTGTTGAATGTAAACAAAGAGTTGTGATCTTACGTTTTGTGTTTATCATTCGTGTTTTAGGCCTACTCTGCTTTTCTGTAATTTCTTAAATGTTACATTTGTAATAAGAGTATTATAAATGATCCATAAACAATAACAGTATCTACTTAGTGCAAGCAGCTTAGTTTTTGAGGTTGGAATTTGTGAGGTTGTGTTATTATCAGTGTACATAATGGGCAGAAGAATTGAGACTTGTAGTCGCCGGAAGAAACGACCTAGTAAAGTGTTGGATAAATTGTAACAATGACATTTCTAACAGGGATAAGAATGTAAGTACTATTTTACAAGATCAAGTAGGGGAAGTTAAAATCCCCACACCAAATATTGTGCCCGGGGAATGCATAATGTAATTTGGCTAAGTATCCGAAGGAAGTGTTTATGTCAAATGAAGAACCGGAGATTGCTGTAACATCAGCAATTGCTGAATTCAGCATGGGTTGTGAAGCAAGTGAGAAACTAAAAGCTAGTGTTAGGGGTGTTAAAGTTAGCAGCTCAGGACAGAAAATTAGTGTAATGAGGGACAAGCGTAGAGTTGACCACAGTGGAGTGTCTGGGTGACAAGGGTTCAAAACAGCCCGAAGGAAACTAAAACTCTCTAAACTGCTAATGAGGCCAGGAAGAAGGCAGCAGAGGGTCCAACACATGGTGCTGGGGAGTTTTAAGTCAACTAGTTTCAGGTATTGGACTATTGTTCATGTCTAAAATTTCAATCTCTTTTTCCTCAGAATTTATTTTCCAGCACTTTTCAAGATTCAAAATGCTCCTCATGCCACAGTTTTCAATCAATCTACTTGAAACTTTTAGGATAGTTTCAGATACAACATAATAACAAACTGATGTGCAAATTTTAAAATACATGCAATAGTTCAGTGGCAATCTAGTTTTTTTCTCATCATGATCATCATAAAATATATTTAAAAAGTTAAGCCTACGTGAAATAATTTGTTCCTTTCAGTGTAATTAAAATTTGTCAAAACCCACACACCACTTCTTTTATATTGGTCTTTTAAAACCAAGATCAAATTTTAAGCCAGATCTGTTGAGCCGTTTGGCATGAGGAGCATTTTATAAATACATCGAAAATTGTTAAAAATATTGATAAATTTATGAATATCTCAAAAACTGTTATTGATAGAAACTTGAAACTTTGTATGTTGTAACATGCTGATACTGATATTAAATCATCAAAATTCTAATGTGATAGGATGAAAACTGTAGATTTTAGGATTTTTACAGATGCATTGCCTTATATACAGCGTGACTCCTCACATGCCAGCAAAAAAAAAAAACAAATCTCACAAAAGTTCGTCCTGCGAGTATATCCGGCAAAAAAAGAACGTTGAAGGGTGGCAATCTGGCAACACTGTAACCACATGTAGGGCAACTACATCTGTCAGCACGTACTGGTCGTCCTGTACAGTTGGTGCAGTGGATAAAGTTTTGGGTTAGTATGCAGGAGGTCGAGGGTTCGGTCCTCGGTTGAAGCGCCCTTTTTATTTGCTAATTTCCATCGGACATTACATACTGTAATACAGTAAGACACCGTTTCTTAGGTCACATATATTCTACATTTACAAAATTTAGTAACGCTGAACACGTTGTGACGCATCTAGTAGATGAAGTGGTGCGAATAAATTCACGCCCACGACGTGGAAGGGCTGTCTTTCAAAGCTGACCAATGAAAACGAACGTTCTTGCATTTTTAGGATCGTAGTATGTAAGTGTAAATGGTTTCTAGAGGACCCGCTACAGTCGCTGTTGACGATCAAGATGCCAGATATCATACCACCTGGACTACATTTACGAAATAAAAAACACACGCCTCAAACCACAATAGACCCCATCGATCTCTTGCATGCTAACCCAAAACTGTATCCACTGCACCACCTGTACAGAACCTCTGTCCGTGGTTTCCCATTTTCACACCAGGCAAATGCTGGGGCTGTACCTTAATTAAGGCCACGGCCGCTTCCTTCCAACTCCTAGGCCTTTCCTATCCCATCGTCGCCATAAGACCTATCTGTGTCGGTGCGACGTAAAGCCGCTAGCAAAAAAAAAAAAAAAGAAGTGGATTCAGAGATAAGGCTTTTTGCAGATGATGTTATTCTGTACAGAGTAATAAATAAGTTACAAGATTGTGAGCAACTGCAAAATGATCTCAAGATAATGTTGTGAGATGGACAGTAGTCAATGGTATGATGATAGACGGGGTTACAAGTCCGGTTGTGAGTTTCACAAATAGGAAAAGTCCTCTCAGTTTTAATTACTGTGATGATGGGATGAAAGTTCTGTTTGGGGGTTATGATAAAGACCTAGGTGTTAATATAAGAAAAGATCTTCATTGGCGTAGTCCCATAAATATGATTGTAAATAAAGTGTTCAGGTCTCCGCACATGGTTATAAGGGTATTTAGGGGTTATTGTAAGGAGGTAAAGCAGAGGGCATAAAAGTCTCTGGTAACACCCCCAACTAGAGTACGGTTAAAGTGTATGGGACCCTCACCAGGATAACTTGATTCAAGAACTGGAAAAAATACAAAGAAAAGCAGCTCGATTTGTTCTGGGCGATTTCAGACAAAAGAGTAGCGTTACAAAAATGTTGCAAAGTTTCGGCTGGGAAGACTTTGGAGAAAGGATACGAGCTGCTCGACTAAGTGGCATGTTCCGAGCTGTCAGTGGAGAGATGGCGTGGGAGGACATCAGTAGACGAATAAGTTTGAGTGGTGTCTTTAAAAGTAGGAAAGATCACAATATGAAGATAAAGTTGGAATTCAAGTGGACAAATTGGGGCAAATATTCTTTTATAGGAAGGGGAGTTAGTGATTGGAATAACTTACCATGAGCGATGTTCTATAAATTTCCAATTTCTTTGCAGTCACTTAAGAATAGACTAGGAAATCAACGGATAGGGAATCTGCCACCTGGACGACTGCCCTAAATGCAGATCAGTAGTGATTGATTGACAAAACAGATCCTGACTTCCTGACGAGATCGCCAGCTACTTTTCTCTAGTATTTATTTATTTATTTATTTATTAATTTATTTATTTATTTATTTATTTATTTATTTATATATTTATTTGTTTACGTATTTATTTATTTATTTATTTATTTATTTGTTTACGTATTTATTTATTTATTTATTTATTTATTTATTTATTTATTTATTTATTTATTTATTTATTTATTTATTTATTTATTTATTTATTTAAAAATGAAAATGAAAATCCACAGCCTGTTTGCACTCATTTGACCGGGTCTGGAATGGAATGAATGAAGCCCCCTTCTAGCGGCGACGATGGGAATTGTGCCGGCTGCCGAAGCCTGCCTCACTCCTTTGGGGCAATGATTAATGAATGATTAATGAGGTGAAATGATATTTTAGAGTGTTGCTGGAATGAAAGTTGACAGGGAAAACCGGAGTAGCCGGAGAGAAACCTGTCCCAACTCCGCTTTGTCTAGCACAAATCTTACATGGAGTGATCGGGATTTGAACCACAGAACCCAGCTGTGAGAGATCGGCTCGCTGCCGCCTGATCCACGGAGGCTCTATTTATTTATTTATTTATTTATTTATTTATTTATAATGTTATTATTTATACGTCCCACTAAGTACCTGACGGTTTTCGGAGACGCCGAGAGTGCCGCAATTTTGTCCCGCAGTAGTTATTTTACGTGCCAGTACATCTACCGGCACGAGGATGATGTATTTGAGCACCTCCAAATACCACCGGACGAAGTCGGGATCGAAACTGTCAAGTTGGGTTCAGAAGGCCAGCGCCTCAACCGTCTGAGCCACTCCGCCCGGCTTCTTATTTATATTCTATAATATTTACTGCATATTACCGTACTCATCGTTCAGTGTCTCTTCAACTGAGTCCGACTCATTTGCTGAATGGTCAGCGATGGGACCTTCGGTTCAATGGGTCCCCGGTTCGACTCCCGGCCGGTTCGGAGATTTTAATCACGTTTGATTAATTCTTCTAGGGAGGGTACGGGGTGTTTGTGTATGTTTCAACACTTTCCTCTTGATATTCACACAACACACTACACAGCCAACCACCACAGAAATGTGCAATAGTAAATACATCCTCCATATAGGGTTAGCGTCAGGAAGGGCATCTGGACGTAAAACATGGCAAATTGACCTGGTTGACACAGTTTGCACCCTAGAGCCCGCAGATGTGGGAAAAGCGGTAGAAGAAGAAGAAGAAGAGAAGAAGAAGAATGTTTCTTCAACTGTTATCGTTGCAAGACATACCGGAAGTTGCCCTCGAAAAGCGTCTCTTCAATATCCATTTTCACGAGTACCCTTTAAATGCCAACTGACAGCACTAGGATTCGATGCGACAGCTTTTAGCACAGAGTCAAGTTCGGTATGCAGACGTTCGACCCCGGCCCGCCTACCCTCCAGTGGTCGGAAGGAGATGACAAGAAGGTCCTCTCGGCCAGTGTTTACTCTCCTCTCAGCACCCTTCTCCCCACCTCCCTCTTTACATCCAGTGCTACACAAACTTGCTTTCCACTCACCTTGCGGCGGCGAAGGCTTTCTCAGCACACACCTGCTAGAAGTTATCGTAATTTGTACTGGATGGTTAGGAACGATGGGATTTTAGGCCGAGAAATAAGGGACACAGGAATTCAATATTGAAATAATCATGAGAATTCTCCTGTAATTTTCGTCTTGCGGGCTTGGCTACGATTTCTATTTGTACCGTGAATTTAGGCCTTGAACATCAAGAAAGCTATCAGGCTAACTGCGTCACCATTTCCGGTTTTCTACTTGGTGCGAGGATATTTGATAATTGTGGGATATTTTGGTTAAAGATCTTCCTCTAAGAGATTGCCGAGGCGACAATAATAATAATAATAATAATAATAATAATAATAATAATAATAATAATAATAATAATAATAATAATAATAATAAAATCACACGGCCTTTTTCCAGTCATTCGACCGGGTCAGGAAATGATTGAATGAAGCACCATCCGGTGGCAAGGATAGGTATTGCACCGACTGCCGAAGCATGTCGCACTCCTCTGGAGCAATGATGAATAACAGACAGATGACATGAAATGGTATTGGATAATGAAATGTCGTATGGCTTTTAGTGCCGGGATATCCCAGAACGGGTTCGGCTCGCCAGGTGCAGGTCTTTCTATTTGACTCCCGTAGGTGACCTGCGCGTCATGATGAGGATGAAATGATGATGAAGACAACACATACACCCAGCCCCCGTGCCACTGGAATTAACCAATTAAGGTTAAAATCCCCGACCCGGCCGGGAATCGAACCCTGGACCCTCTGAACCGAAGGCCAGTACGCTGACTGTTCAGCTGGTATTGGAGAGTTTTGCTGGAATGAGAGATGACAGAGAAAACCGGAGTACCGGGAGAGAAACCTGTCTCGCCTCCGCTTTGTCCAGCACAAATCTCACATGGTGTGATCAGGATTTTAACCACGAAAGCCAGCGGTTAGAGACCAGCGCGCTTCCTCCTGAGCCACGGAGGATTTTAATAATAATAATAATAATAATAATAATAATAATAATAATAATAATAATAATAATAATGTGTGGCCTCCAAAGAGGCCTGGTGTGGGTCTTCCCAGTTGACACCGTATAGGCGACATGCACGTCTGCGAGTATCGTGAAATCTAATGCTGAAAATGGCACACACACACACACACACACACACACACACACACAAACACCCAGAACCCGAGGCATTGGAATTAACCAATGAAGGTAAATATCCCCGACCCGGCCGGGCATCGAACCCGGGACCGCCTGCATTAAGGACCAGCATGCTGACCATTTATTCATGGAACCGGACAATAATAATAATAATAATAATAATAATAATAATAATAATAATAATAATAATAATAATAATAATAATAATAAAGATTCCCAATGGTTTAGAGGGCGGAAGAACCAAACTCTGGGGCTTACAACCTCAGTTTTAATTCGGAGGAGCAGGCAATGCCTACTCTCCCAACTAACTTCAACGTAAGGCATGATGGAAACACCTTCAGGAAAGACTACTCCAGGGGGCAGCCGGAAACGGAAATCCCCCACCGCCGTGAGCGGTGCAACCAGGCCTTTGGATTCTGGAGAGCCTGGAACGTCATGCAGGGAAGAGTCGGAGCTTCCCAGAACCTCCTCAAGGAAGATACGAACCAAGCAAAAACATCTGCTCGGAACACTGAACATCAACACGCTCCTTAAAGTTGGAAAATTAAAACAACTTACTGATGTTTTGAGAGAAAGAGATATTTACATACTTGCACTTCAAGAGACAAGATACCTTGATGAAAATCACATGGAATCTAATGGCTATAGAATTTACAAAGGAAAACCGGCAATAAAAAACAACGCAAATGTAACGATCCTAGGTACGGCCTTTATGGTTAAAAGTAACATTCTGGAGTCCATCATCAATTTCACCTCACCAACAGAGAGGATCTCGTTTCTGTCCTTTAGGTCTGGCAATAAAGCATACACGATCATCAATGCACATGCACCGATAAATGACGATAACAAGAAAAACCCGGAGAAGGTAGATGACTTTTGGGAAATTCTTGAAGACTCCACGTCCAAAATTCCACAACACCATGTGAAAATTTTGGTTGGTGATTTTAATGCTCAGATAGGTAAAGAAAGAAGGTACAGGAAAATTGTGGGGGACTACCCAGCACATAACAGAACAAACAGAAATGGCGAAAGATTAATCAGTTTCTGCAGACATTTTAACTTGAAACTCATGTCTACGTACTTCAAGGCACTCCCTAACAAGAAAAAAACATGGGCATCTCCTAACACGTTGCTGGGGGAGTTTCAGATCGACCATGTTGCTATTACGACCAGAAACCGAAGGGAAATCTTGAACGTCAAGGTAAGAAAAAGCTTAAACATAGATTCGGACCACTACCTCTCGGAGATTAAAGTGAGATTCCAACCAAACAAACCCAAACAAAGAATCAAGAGGAAGCTTAGAATTGATGCAGATACTCTGAAACAAAGCAAAGAGACATATTGTGAAAAATTGTCGAAGCTGAATATGAACAGCTGGGAAGATATCAAAAACTCAATGTTTAAAGCAGCTGAAGGTTTGGGGAATCCAGCGAGGAAACGAAAACACGGGTGGTGGAATGAAAAGTGTGATGAAGCTTTGGACAGAAGACTACAAGCATGGAAGAGGTGGCATTCCAACAAAACCGAGGAGAGATGGGAAATTTTCAGGGAAGAGAGGAAGAAAACAGCTAAGATCATACGATCAGAGAAAAGAAATTATGACAGAAGTAGGATGGATAAGATAGAAGATGATTTTCGAAAGAACAACACTCGAGCATTTTTCAAAACTTTCAGAGAGGAACTACAGGGATACCAGCCATCAAGTTTGTGTTTCAAGCGGGAGGATGGTAGTATAGTAACGAACAACAAAGAAAATTGTCAATTTCTCGCAGATTACTTCAAAATGTTACTGAATTGTGCAGAACCTGTGAAAAGATTGGATACGAAAAATCTATCTCAGGATAACCAAGATTCCAATCCACCGAGTCTAGAAGAGATCAAAGAAATAATAAATGAGCTTAAAAACAACAAAGCACCAGGTGAAGATGGAATTATTGCAGAAATGTGGAAGTTCGGAGGAGAAACTGCAGCAAAAGCAATCCACGCCGTCATAGAAGAAATCTGGAGAGATGAAAAGATCCCCAGTGATTGGAAGTGTGCTCTTATACACCCACTTCACAAGAAAGGTCTCCGGACGAACATCAATAACTATAGAGGAATATCTTTACTCCCAATAACATATAAGATACTCTCTAAAGTACTATTGAGAAGAGTTGAAGAACAAGCAGACCATCTAATTGGTGAGTACCAAGCTGGTTTTCGAAAAGGAAGATCATGCGCAGAACAAATATTTAACCTGAAGAGCATTCTCAGAATAAGAGCTTTGAGAAGCCAGAACACCGTGGTAATATTTGTTGATTTTAAGAAAGCATATGATTCAATTGACAGGCAGACTCTATTTAATGTCCTAGAGGAATTCGGAATTGACAGGAAAACAAGAATGTTAATAAAACAAACCCTGACAGAAACTTTCTCAAAAGTCAAATTCTTCGGTGAAATTTCTGAACCATTTGAAATAAAAACAGGAGTCAGACAAGGGGACTGTCTATCACCAATTCTCTTTAACATTGTTCTAGAAAAAATCATTGGAACATGGGAAAAAGCTTTGGAAGTGAAAGGAATAAAGGGAATACATTTAGGGAGGAAAGGACAGAACTTAGAAATTAAATGTTTGGCTTTCGCAGATGATCTTGCACTCTTGGCTCACAACCGAGAAAATGCCCAAATTATGCTGAACACTCTACATGAGATCGCAGAGAAATCGGGTCTCAAAGTGTCATATGAGAAGACGGAATACATGGAATATGGACATCAAGGGGAGAGACACTTAGAAGTGAAGCATGGGACTGTAAAAAGAACTGAGAAATTTAAATATCTAGGGGAATGGATAGAACCTAATGGATTGGATAAAGAGGCGATTAGGGCAAGAATTAGAAAACTAGAATTGGCTTACAGGTTAACCCAGAATAGATACAACAAAAGAGCAATATCTTACAAGGCGAAACTTAGACACTACAGCTCAGTGGTAAAGCCAGAGGGTCTCTACGCTTCAGAGAGCCTGACAATGAATAAAAAGGGTGAGCTTCAAGATCTCCAAAAAAAGGAGAAGAGAATCTTAAGGAAAATTTTAGGACCACAGAAAAATTCTGATGGGGAGTGGAGGAATAGGAAAAATGATGACCTCTATAAATACACCGAAAAAATCACTGTCACCATGCGAAAGCGAAGGCTAAAATTCTATGGGCATCTAGAAAGAATGGATGAGAAACGGCTAACTAAGAAAATATTCAAGTACATCACTGGACTAAAAGCTTCGACGAAGTGGGTGGAAGAGGTAAAAAGAGATGCAATAGAAAGTGGACTTACAGTGGACATAGTTCATAACAGAAAAGAATTTAGAAGTCGAGTGGACAGCATCAAAACATTCCAGGAGAAACCACCAAAATGTAGACCCAAACTGGTCATATCTGAGAAAGAAAGGAAGATCAGAAGTGAAAGAATGAAGAGGTTCTGGGAGGAGAAGAAGAAGAAGAAGAAGAAGAAGAGAAAGCCTTAAGTTCAATGCGGTCCATAGGCGGCCAAATTCGGAAACAAGAATAATAATAATAATAATAATAATAATAATAATAATAATAATAATAATAATAATAATAATAATAATAATAATAATAATAATATCATTGATTTTACGTCCCACAGGTACGGTTTTCGGAGACGCCAAGTCGCAGAAGTACTGTATGTCTCGAAGAGATCTTTTACTTGTCAGTAAACATCGCGGCTGGCGTATTTGAGCACCTTCAAATACTACTGATGTAAGCCGGTATCGCATCCACACACTTGTGGTCAGAAGACCAGCGTTCCACCGTCTGAAACACTCAGACAGACTTCTGTGGAACCAAGCTATTCTTATCCTCAATAATACATTTCGTTTAACATACTGGGGTATACTTCGTCTTATGGTGAGCCTGGTGAGGGCAGTTCCTCAATAAAGAATTATGGAGTATATTCAGGGTTATTCAGCTGAGATGTCCACCTCAAATAACCCCTAAACTGTAAAAATTACTGGCATCCTGTTTTCAGTTTCGCTAAAGGTCCTTAGGGGCTCATAATCGGTCTTTCAGTGTAGGCCTACTCCAAGGGTGTCAATATAATTATTCTGAAATAACGGCATCTTTGTTTTATATGGATGATGCTGTTTTCTACAGCTAGCCTTGAATTTGCGTGTACTACAAATTGAGCCCTGTGATCATTTTGAAAATCGGACACTTACGACTACTACTCCGGGAAATGGTTTCAAACGAGACTCATTTGCCAGCCGTAGGACACCCTGTTCGATTAAATCAGGGCCTCTCAGGGTGCATGCGCCTGGTGCATGCACTGTGCACGGTGCAAAAGACGACTTCGCTTGGTTGACCAGAGTGCAGACCCCCACTCCTCGATTTGGAGCAATAGCGCTTACTCTCTCTTTCCTCACGCCTGTCTCGCTCGCTTCCCCTGTCTCCCTCTTCCTCACTTGCTCCGTAGCGCTCCAAATCAGAGCCGAGTTGAGCCGAGCTTAGCCGAGTAGCCCAGAGACGAAGCGTTGGTCCGAGCTGAGCCGAGCGGGACCGATGCACAGTGCACGGAGCACTTGCGCCTCGATTTGCACGTGTGTGATTCTGGGCGTTTGAGAGGCCCTGGATTAAATCACAAACTAGACGGCTACAGGACGAATTAGGTATGAAATAAGAACTGTAGACCTCCAGCTAGATGTTCACTGCACTGCGCCCAAAATTAAGCTATGTTAAATTGTATCATTAAACATTCTTAATATCATCTCAGGTAACAGGCGAAGGAAAAAAGTTATGCGACGGCTTCTAATGGACAACGTTATTAACCTGATGAGACATTAAACCACACAGGACTGAGATGAGTACCTCAGGCGGTAGTGAGCTGGCCTCCTGAGCTTTAGTTGGCGGGTTCGATGCAGGCTCAGTCCGGTGGGATTTGGAAGTGCTCAAATGGGCCTACGTCAGCCCCGTATCGATATACATAATGGCACATAAATAAAAACTCCTAAAGGACAAAATTCCTTTAACTCGCCGGCTCCAAAAACTGCAAAAAGTAAACGGGACGTAAAACCAATAACATTGTTTCAAACCACACTGGAGCTAGCGCCCAGGATGTGCGGTGCGGTCCTTGTAGCTGTTACCTTATATTCAGGCGATTGTGAGTTCGAACCCCACCAACGTCCGACAACTTTGGCTGATGGTCAGCGTAGTGACCTTCTGTTCAATGGGACTTTGGTTTGATTCCGATCTCGGTCGGGTACTTTAATCACAAATGGTTAATTCTCTTGACTCGGAGACTGAGTGTTTATGCTGTCTCCCACATCCCTGCAATTCATACACTACATACAACACTATCCTTCACCACAATAACACACACTTTCTCAAACACAGCAGATGCCATCCACACTCATGGGAGGGTCTGACTAACAAGGATTACACCAGACTTACAATAGCTACACAAAATTATTATACTCCACCATCGGCCACAATGAATATGGTTTTCTATGATTTTCCATTTTTACACCAGGCTAATGCTGGGGCTGTACCTTAATTAAGGCCACGGACGCTTCCTTCCCACTCCTGGCTGTTTCCTATTTCATCGTTGGTAAAGGAATGCTGGAGGCCAACAGGTCATATTTCATGCATAGCGATTCTTTTGGTCCCTGGATTGTGATTCAATTGAAAAGGGGTGGCAAATGAACCCCGTTTGAATGAATTTATTCCATTTTCTCGAGGTGTACGTGTAGGATTTTCAAAATTATCATAGGGCTAAATTTTTAATGTCCGTACTTTTAAGGCTAGGTGTAGAAAACGCTGTACCTCCATTTGAGAAGGAAAGGTAGTACTGATAACTCAGAAGATACACACTGGGAAAGTACTGCAACTTTGGTAACATTACTACCGGTCTAGAGAACCAAGAATACAGGCCGAGGATTCGTCGTGCAGACCACACGACACCGCATAATCTGTAGGCCTCCGGGCTGAACAGCGGTAGGCCATGACCCTTCGGGGCTGTTGCGCCATGGGGTTCGGTTCTGGTAACATGACCAATGATGAAAACACTATGCCGTTGTCTTTTAATGGTTAACGACTGATTTGACTTGAAGGCCTACATCTTAGCTCAATAGGACTACATTGTTTTTCAATTTTTACTTTTCGGAGTAGCCGAGTCACCGGAATTTTGTTCGGCACGAATTCTTTTACGTGCGGATAAATCTACCGATACGAGTTCTGCCGTATTGAAATCCTTCAAATCCCAGCCCTCTACCATCTGAGCCACACAGTCCAGCGAAATATGACTCGTTTTAATTGACGACGACAAAAGTACCATTTTACGATTTTCGTAGGGCTGCAATTGCATCCCTTGGGATATATTCTTCTTCTTCTTTCCTATCCTTTTTCCCAGTTATCTGGGATTTCCACATAAGTAGATTAAGCCCAGTTTCATGGCCAGTTGTCCTTCCTGACACCTTTTCTTTTTTTGCTAGCGGCTTTACGTCGCACCGACACAGATAAGTCTTATGGCGACGATGGGATAGGAAAGGCCTAGGAGTTGGAAGGAAGCGGCCGTGGCCTTAATTAAGGTACAGCCCCAGCATTTGCATGGTGTGAAAATGGGAAACCACGGAAAACCATCTTCAGGGCTGCCGATAGTGGAATTCGAACCTACTATCTCCCGGATGCAAGCTCACAGCCACGCGCCTCTACGCGCACGGCCAACTCGCCCGGTCTTCCTGACACCAATCCTAAGTGGAAGATTTTATTCATTATTGCGTGTTACGAGATCCTCCGTGGCTCAGGTGTCAGCGCGCTGGCCTCTCACCGCTGGACTCCATAGTTCAAATCCCGCTCACTCCATGTGAGATTTGTGCTGGACAAAGCGGAGGCGGGACAGGTTTTTCTCCGGGTACTCCGGTTTTCCCTGTCATATTTTATTCCAGCAACACTCTCCAATATCATTTCATTTCATCTCTCATTCATTAATTATTGCCCCAGAGGAGTGCGAAAGGCTTCGGCAGCCGGCACAATTCCCATCCTCGCTGCTAGACCTGAGCTTCATTCATTCCATTCCTGACCCTGTCGAATGACTGGAAACAGGCTGTGGATTTTTCATTGCGTATTACAATGATGGTTAGTAGTGTGATTTGTTGTACGTAAATGTGTATTAACACGATAACAAACATACAGTCCCCGAGTTAGGGGAATCAATCAATCTAAGATCAAATCCCCGACCGGCTGTGAATCGAAGGCGACTACTACCTGTAAATATAGCAACCCAAAAATGGCGTATTAGAACAGCTACAACTACCACCGAACTGAGTCGGGACGGAACCTGCCAATTTAGATTCAGAATATCATCGCTCTATCGTCTGAGCTACTCGGTTTGAAATTTCAAACTAGTTTATGGGTGAGGAATATGGTGAATTCAACTGAGCACTGAAGTGGCTCTGAATATCAACTCGCTCAAATTAAAAGTTCCCCCGCCCACTTCAGTTCAGCTCGGAAGTCGAGAGAGTACCCTCCTACTGGACAGTGCCACATCTTTCCGACACCCATCGCAAGTAAATTATAACCACACATTATAGTACAGACACTGCAGGTATACATATTATCGAACCGATTTCGCACGTATGAAGTACATGGGACAGTTGACCACAATGTCATGACGTCTAAATATAACAGATTTTAATATCTTAAAACCAGGAATGTAACACTTTAGGAGTTTAATTTAGAATTTGCCAGCATTATTAATGCCATCATTTACCATGTAGCAGAGTTTACAACGGAAATTATATTTTCAAACGGAGAACTGGATGTTACAATATCATGTTGTCAATTACCGGATGTTCTAGATATTCCAATGTAAATTCAAGAAAATAACTTAAGGAACATATGAAAATGAAGTGAAATTGTGAACATAAAACACCATGTCACTGATATGGAACTGCTTTACTCATAAAATATATAACTCAATATTCAGGGCAACAAATCATTTATGTTTTGCATTTGAACGCAGCCGTTAAAAGTTGAACACCAATTAGGCCTACTTCTACTTTACTTTCGATTACCGATCTGGGCTGAAATTTATTGAAAACATCACTACTGAAGGTGATCTTGACTGATGACCAAACTCCCGTAAGAACAGTCAGAAAGTGCCAGCCTTCTGATTTAAAGTCAATTGAACCGGGCGAGTTGGCCGTGCGGTTAGAGACACACAGCTGTGAGCTTGCATCCGGGAGATAGTGAGTTCGAACCCCACTGTCGGCAGTCCTGAAGATGGTTTTCTGTGGTTTCCCATTTTCAAACCAGTCAAATGTACCTTAATTAAGGCCACGGCCGCTTCTTTCCTATCCCATCGTCACCATAAGACCTATCTGTGTCGGTGCGACGTAAAGCAAATCGTAATAAATAATAGTAAACAGTAAAGTCAATTGAACGAACTGTGGCGGTTTATCGGGCTCCTGAAAACTTAAAATCACAACCTACACAGGCAGGAAGAGTGTATAAACATCATAAAATTTATTGAAATCCTATTTACAGTTAATTACAAGTTCCATCACGTCTGAGTTTTCCACTCGATACAGTTTTCACTCACGATCGTAACACACACTAACACAAATACGAACACCAGACTATCGCACTGCACAACGACGTGTCGATTTCCTGTTCTCCACACGACTTCTCACAGCACACAACTGGTCAGCCTCGTTGATCTCTGCGTAGCCGTTTGATGGACTAATTCCCTGCTTACTTTCACTCGGAATTGACTCAATCAAAATCGACTCACTTGAGACCGATTCGAGCGACTCGAGAATGACCAACTCGACGCTCTTACGTAGGCTAGTGGGAGATTTTGCTATTGAATTAGAGATATGGCGTTATGGTCTGCCCGCTAAATGTGATACTACCGGCGTAACACGTGACTGCGATGTCACCAGAACTCGGCTGGCGAGTAACAGTTGGCCAAAGGTTGGGCAAGGCACGAAATCTCTGTAAATTTAACTGCGGCCAGATTATCGGTGCCAGACGTATGATGCATTCCACCTCCGAAGTCGCGCAAACACTGGGCCTACTACGCGCCACCGTGTTAAGAGTGTTCTATGAATACGTGGATTCGGAGAATACCACCACCACCACCAGAGAGAACGGCAGTGGAATACAATGTGTTGATGACAAAGTTAATAATAATAATAATAATGATAATAATAATAATAATAATAATAATAATGTTAATTGTTTATGTCCCACTAACTACTTTTACGGTTTTCGGAGACGCCGATGTGCCAAAATTTAGTCCCGCAGGAGAACCTTTACGTGCCAGTAAATCTACCGACACGAGGGTGACTTATTTGGGCATCTTCAAAGACCACCGGACTGAGCCAGGATCGAACGTGCCAAGTTGGGCTCAGAAGCGCCTCAACCGTCTGAGCCACTCAGCCCGGCCATTACAGAGTTCACCGCCGGCAAGCTTGGATGGTAAAACTTGATAGTCGGGCCTAGAGGGCATGAGATTATTTGCGAATCCAAAGCAAGATAACAACGCAATGTAAACAGGTATGCCATACAGAACCATCTCCTCGCAATTAGGTGAAGGATTAACCATTCCAGAGGGGTACCACTTCTCACCGAACGCCAGAAGGCACAATGGCTGACATGGGCTAAGGAACACCACCTTCGGTCTTTCGAAGAATGGAAAAAGATCACCTGCCAGATGAGTTGAGACACTATTTGGTACACGCATGCACGGAAAGTGTGTCCCGACATCAACATTCAACACTGCCCCATTCCAGAACTGAAAAGGACGGTAGGGAGAGAAGGAGTATTGTCGAAGTTCACTCCAGTTTCGAAAAAAGAGGGGAATAGATTGAGTTGGCATAATAGTGCTGATGGGACAGTGTGTGTGTAGCTATGGGCTACATCCGCCTCTGTGCCCATTTAAATCACAACAGTCCTGTAGCGGGCTGTCTGACTGCAGCAATGAGTTAAGCGAGGAGGTGGGAGATACAAGGCTTTATACCGGGACATCATTTCTGTGCATGCGTGTACACGCCGATTGCAGGATACGAGTGCGTCAACCGGCACATGAATTCCCTGCCACGTCGGAAATTTTAGCCACATCTGCTTAGCTCCTTTAGCTCTGTGTACGTCCTTAAGCACACTGCTCGAATCACTCACAAGGTATCACACTACCAACCACAATGAAAACACGCAATCGTGAATACATGTCTCAACATAAAGTGGTGCCAGCAAAGAGCATACGACAGTAAAGCTGGACCAGGTCCACATATGTGACACATCGTACTCGTAAATCGGTCAAGGTACAGGGAAAGCGGAGAAGAAAATAATAATTTTTTTTAAGAGTACCGTAGTTATCCTTTTATTCTTTTACCGACCAAGTGGCTGTATGGTTTGGGTCACATAGCAATCAGCTTGCATTCGGGAGCCAGTGGGTTCGAACCCCACTTTCGGCAGCTCTGAAGATGTTTTTCCGTGGTTTTCCATTTATACGCCTTAATTAAGGCCGCAGCCGTTTCCTTTCCATTCCCAGTCCTCTCTTACCCATCGTCGCCGTAAGACCTATCCGTTCTGGTGAAACGTAAAGCAGATAGTAAAATATATATATTTGTTTTCCAATACAGAAAAATTATCATTCCATTTATTATCCTGTAAAATATGTGGTTAAGTGTAAGAGAGGGCCACAGACCATAACGCTGCCACTGTTAAAGTAAATAAATAAACGGCAGAGTTGTATTCTAATACCTAGTAAGTCAAATTTTGGCGGCGTTTTGTTAAGCTGCAAAGTGTGCTCCACTATTCACGATACACACATCTAACAAGAAAATGTACTTCCAACCAATTTATCATGTTCATTTTAAATGTCAAAACTCACAGTTTTACCAAAACCAACTTATTCAGTTGTCATATTCCAAACATAACTACATCGATGCACATGTGCATTAGCTTAAAAATAAAGTTGTTTTCAATCAAACAATCAATCAATCAATCAATCAATCAATCAATCAATCAATCAATCAATCAATCAATCAATCAATCAATCAATCAATCAATCAATCAATCAATCAATCACTACTGATCTGCATTTAGGGCAGTCGCCCAGGTGGCAGATCCCCTATCTGTTGTTTTCCTAGCCTTTCCTTAAGTGATTGCAAAGAAATTGGAAAATTATTGAACATCTCCCTTGGTAAGTTATTCCAATCCCTAACTCCCCTTCCTATAAAGGAATATTTGCCCCAATTTGTCCTCTTGAATTCCAACTTTATCTTCATATTGTGATCTTTCCAACTTTTAAAGACACCACACAAACGTATTCGTCTACTGATGTCCTCCCACGCCATCTCTCCACTGACAGCTCGGAACATACCACTTAGTCGAGCAGCTCGTATCCTTTCTTCCAAGTCTTCCCAGCTCAAAATTTGCAACATTTTTGTAACGCTACTCTTTTTTTTTGCCGGAAATCGCCCAGAACAAATCGAGCTGCTTTTCTTTGGATTTTTTCCAGTTCCTGAATCAAGTAATCCTGGTGAGATTCCCATACACTGGAACCATACTC